>NW_006781519.1:1976761-2004501 GCF_000442215.2 Lipotes vexillifer | reverse complement strand
CCTCTCCCATTTGCGGAGCACAGGCTCCGGACGCGCAGGCTCAGTGGCCATGGCTCACGGGCCCAGCCGCTCCGCGGCATGTGGGATCTTCCCGAAACGGGGCACGAACCCGCGTCTCCTGCATCGGCAGGCAGACCCTCAAGCACTGCGCCACCAGGGAAGCCCAGTCATTGCTTTTTAATTCCCTTTATAATATTAAAAATGGTAAGTTTTGATACAAAGCTCATGGGACTTTTTTTTTTTAATGTGGACCATTTTTAAAGTCTTTATTGAATTTGTTACAATATTGCTTCGTTTATGTTTTAGTTTTTTGGCTGTGAGGCATGTGGGATAGACCAGGGATCGAACCCTCACCCCCTGCATTGGAAGGCAAGGTCTAAGCATGGTACCGCCAGGGAAGTCCTTTATTCCATACATTTTGTAAAACGTAATTTTAAAAATTTTATTTATTTTATTTATTTTTGGCTGCATTGGGTCTTTGTGGCTGCGCGTGGGCTTTCTCTAGCTGCGGCAAGCGGGGGCTACTCTTCATTGCAGTGCCCGGGCTTCTCATTGTGGTGGCTTCTCTTGTTGGGAGCACAGGCTCTAGGCGTGTGGGCTTCAGTAGTTGTGGCACATGGGCTCAGTAGTTGTGGCACATGGGCTTAGTTGCTCCACGGCATGTGGGATCTTCTAAGTACAAGGGACATCTTTAAAATTAATTTTATTGAAGTATAGTTGATTTACAATGTAGTTCTAATTTCTGCTCTATAGCAAAGTGACTCAGTTATACATATTCTGTTGATATTCTTTTCCATCCTCGTTTATCACAGGATATTGGATCTTTACCCCTGTGCTATGCAGTAGGACCTATATATATATATATATATATATATATATATATATATATATTATATTTTATATGTAGTAGTTTGCATCCGATAATCCTGAACTCCTAATTTATCCCTCCCCCACCCCTCTTCCCCTTTGGTAAACATAAGTTTGTTTTCTATGTCTGTGAGTCTGTTTTGTAAATAGATTCATTTGTATCATATTTTAGATTCCATATATAAGTGACATCATATGATATTTGTCTTTCTCTTTCTGACTTACTTCACGTAGTATGAAAATTTCGAAGTCCATCCATGTTGCTGTAAACAGCATTATTATTTTTTATGGTTGAGTAGTATTCCATTGTATATATATACCACATCTCCTTTATCTGTTCAGCTGTTGATGGACATTTATGTTGCTTCCATGTCTTGGCTATTGTAAATAGTGCTACAATGAACATTGAGGTGCATGTAACTTTCCGAATTATGTTTTTTTCCTGTTATATGCCCAGGAATGGGATTGCTGGATCATATGGTAACTCTATGTCTGTTTTCTGAGGAACCTCCATACCTTTCTCCATAATAGCTGTACCAATTTAAATTCCCACCAACAGTGTAAGAGGCTTCCCTTTTCTCAGCACCCTCTCCAGCATTTATTATCTGTAGACTTTTTAATGATGGCCATTCTAACCAGTGTGAGATTATACCTCTATGTAGTTTTGATTGCATTTCTCTAATAATTAGCGATGTTGAGCATCTTTTCATGTGCCTATTGGCCATGTGTATGTCTTTTTTGAAAAAAATGTCTGTTTAGGTCTTCTGCCCATATTTTGATTGGGTTGTTTGTTTTTATGTTATTGAGTTGTATATTTTAGAAATTAAAAGTCCTTGTCAGTCACATCATTTGCAAATATGTTGTACCCTTATAGTAGGCAATTAATAAATGTGTGTTGAATGAACAAATTAGAGCTGGAAATTACCATGCAGATAATCTAATTCAACTGGTTTATTTTAAGAATGTGTTAACTGGGGTCAAGAGGTGAAGTGACTTGCCCATCATCACACAGCTAGTAAGTGCCAGAATTACAGAAAAATTCCAAAGTGTCTTGAGTGACATCTCAGTGTTCTTTCTCTTGCTCCATGTTCTGGATATCTATTTTCAAAACAGAGGACATTTACTTCACTGTAAAATCTTGCTAACCTCCACTGATTTCAAAAGATAATCATGGCTCTGCAGAGAATAGGCATAGAGGGAACCTACCTCAACATAATAAAGGCCATATATGACAAACCCACAGCAAGCATCATACTCAATGGTGAAAAACTGAAAGCATATCCACTAGATCAGGAACAAGACAAGGATGTCCACTCTTGTCACTCTTATTCAACATAATTTTAGAAGTTCTAGCCATGGCAGTCAGAGAAGAAAAAGAAATAAAAGGAATACAATTTGGAAAAGAAGAAGTAAAACTGTCACTGTTTGCAGATGACATGATGCTATACATAGAAAATCTGAAAAATGCCACCAGAAAACTACTAGAACTAATTAATGAATTTGATAAGGTTGCAGGATATAAAATTAATGCACAGAAATCTCTGGCATTCCTATTCACCAACAACAAAAACTCAGAAAGAGAAATTAAGGAAACAATCCCATTTACCATCACAACAAAAATAATAAAAAACCTAGGAATAAACCTGCATAAGGAGAGAAAAGACCTGTATGCAGAAAACTATAAAACACTGATGAAAGAAATCAAAGATGACATAAACAGATGGAGAAATATATGATGTTCTTCAATAGGAAGAATAAATATTGTGAAAATGACTATACTACCCAAAGCAATCTACAGATTCAATGCAATCCCTATCAAACTACTAATGGCATCCTTCACAGAATTAGAAAAAAAAAATTACAATTCATATGGAAACATAAAAGACCCCGAATAGCCAAAGAAATCTTGAGAAAGAAAAACGGAGTTGGAGGACTCAGGCTCCCCACGTACAAACTATACCACAAAGCTATAGTAATCAAGACAGCATGGTACTGGCATAAAAATAGAAATATAGATCAATGGTACAGGATAGAATAGCCACAGATAAACCCACACACATATGGTCACCTAATTTATGACAAGGGAGGCAAGAACATACAATGGAGAAAGGACAGCCTCTTCAATAAGTGGTGCTGGGAAATCTGGACAGCTTATGTAAAAGAATGAAATTAGAACACCACCTAACACCATACACAAAAATAAACTCAAAATGGGTTAAAGAATTAAATGTCAAACACTCTAAAACTCTTGGAGGAAAACATCTGAAAAACACACTTTGACATAAACCACAGCAAGATCTTTTTTGATCCCCCTCCTAGAGTAATGGAAATAAAAACAAAAATAAACAAATGGGACTTAATTAAACTTAGAAGCTTTTGCACAGCAAAGGAAACCATAAACAAGACAAAAAGATAACCCTCAGAATGGGAGAAAATATTTGCAAATGAAACAACATACAAAGGATTAATCTCCAAAATATACAAACATCTCATGGAGCTCAATATCAAAAAAACAAACAATCCAATTAAAAAATGGGCAGAAGACCTAAATAGACATTTCACCAAGGAAGACATACAGATGGCCAAGAGGCACATGAAAAGATGCTCAACATCACTAACTATTAGAGAAATGCAAATCAAAACTACAATGAGGTATCACCTCACACCGGTCAGAATGGCTATTATCAAAAAAATCTAGAAACAATAAATGCTGGAAAGGGTCTGGTGAAAAGGGAACCCTCCTGCACCGTTGGTGGGAATGTAAATTGATATAACCATTATGGAAAAGAGTATGGAGGTTCCTTAAAAAACTAAAAATAGAACTACCATAGGACCCAGCAGTCCCAGTACTGGGTATGTACCCTGAGAAAACCATAATTCAAAAAGAGACATGTACCACAATGTTCATTGCAGCAGTATTTACAATAGCCAGGACATGAAACCAACCTAAATGTCCATTGACAGATGAGTGGATAAAGAAGATGTGGCACATGTATACAATGGAATATTACTCAGCCACAGAAAGAAACGAAATTGAGTTATTTGTAGTGAGGTGGATGGACATACAGTCTGTCATACAGAGTGAAGTAAGTCAGAAAGAGAAAAACAAATACTGTATTCTAACACATATATATGGAATCAAAAAAAAAATGGTACTGATGAACCTAGTTGCAGGGCAGGAATAAAGATGTAGACATAGAGAGTGGACTTGAGGACACGGGGTGGGAGGGGGAAGCTGGGGCAAAGTAAGAGTAGCATGGGCATATATACACTACCAAATGTAAAATACTTAGCTAGTGGGAAGCAGCAGCATAGCCCCGGGAGATCAGCTTTGTGCTTTGCGATGACTTAGAGTTGTGAGATAAGGAGGATGGGAGGGAGGCTCAAGAGGGAGGGGATATGGGGACATACGTATGCATATGGCTGATTCACTTTGGTGTACAACAGAAACTAACACAGTATTGTGAAGCAATTTTAATCCAATAAAGATCTATTTAAAAAAAGATAATCTTGGGCACAAGGCATTTCTGGTGATAAAAACTCTCACTTATGTACATGTCATGACAGCTAAACAAACCGCGTGAAATCATAGGCTCATGGACTTATCTATAGAATCATATTGTTAGAGCTGAGTAAACCTATTGTCTTCCTGCAAAGTGAAAAGTGCAAAGACTTTGAAATCCTTGAATGTTTTTCATTGTGAGACCAAACTGAGATTTTCATGTGTTCATTTGGCACTGTGGCTAGATTGAAGGCAGCCTTTATGTATACTGCCCTCATCTGCTTTAGTGCTCTTCTTTCCTCCCCTCCCTGAGACAAAATCTAACCACTGCTCTTGTCTAGACTGGTATATCCAGACTGCTAACTAAGCCTAATTTAAGATAGCTTAGACACTGACAGCTATTTACTGTTTTTCTGTTTTGCAGTTTCACCAAATACAAACTTGCATCAGGAAAATCGAATGGAAAGAGCTTTGGAAAAGATTGACTTTGGTAAGTGAGCTAAAATTTAACTAATATTTCCCCCATTGATTTTAGTTTTCTAACACATGGCTTCTTGTGTTATCTTTTTGAGGTCATGGCCTGAATAATTCTGCACTACATTCCAGATCTGTAATGAAATAATCAGAGAAAAAAGAAGTAATTAAGACAAAAAAGGAATAAAACAGTATAGCAAAAGGCATACATTTAGCTCAAAACAATCCAATTTTCATTGATTTCCAATTTATTATATTGTGGCAAAAGATCATAAGCTTACCTTCTGTTTTTATCATAGACTTTAGTAGATCAAATAACATTATCTGACTATTGAAATTCCTAAACCTTAGAAGTATTGTTCCTGGACTTTCAGAACTGAATTGGCTAAGGTAGTGATTTCTACATAAGTAAACTTGTGTTTATTTTCAAAGCCTTGCTGTTTTAAAGTTTAATTCCTTATAGAATATGCATCACACAATTGTTCAAAATAAGCTAATCTAGCTCTTAAAGCCATTGTGCTTGAATTTCTTATAATTCTCTCTATTGTTTATAAGTGAATTAAACTTTCTTTTAGAACACTGGTCATTCTGCTGCTCATTTTCTTATACTTACTGCCTTCTGAAGCCTATAATCTGGTGCTGAAACTAAACACAGTATTTTTTAATTATGGAAAATTTTAACCATTTGCAAAAGTAGAGAGTGTAGTATAGTGAACCATGTATACACCTTACCCAGCTTCAACCATTCATTATTAACTAATAGCCAATCATGTGTCACCTGAATTCCTCTCTTCCCCTCCTTGGATTATTTTGAGGCAAATCTCAACCATCATATTAATTTATCCATAAAATTTTCAGTATGTATCTTTTAACAAAGGAACTATTTTTGTAAAAAAAAATTGATACCATTATTACAGCTAAAACAAAAACCAGTAAATATTTATCAAATATGCAATTGATGTTCGAATTTACCCAAATGTTTTAGACATTTTTATGGTTACTTGTTTGAATCCAGATCCAAACTAGTCTGTCCAAACATTGCATTTTTTTCACATGTCTTTTAAATCTTTTAGTCTGTAAAATTCCCTTTCCATTTTTCCCCTTGTGTATTTTTTGAAGAAATCAGATTTTTTTTGTCTTGTAAAGTTCCTGACATTCTGGATTTTAATAATTGCATCCCTGTGGTATTTGAAAAGCAAAACAAAACCAAACAAAATGTGTCCCTCCATCCCCTATATTGCCTGTAAATTGAGAGTTTAATCTAGAAGCTGCATCAGATTCAGGATTATTTGGCTTTGTTTGTTTGTTAACAAAACTTAATGAGTGGTATTTTAACCTTCTTATTTTTATCACATTAGAAAGTGTATAATGTCTGATTATCTCTCCTTTAGTCATGTTAGGATTGATCATTGAAATCAGGTTGTTGTTTGTTGATCTCTGCATTATAAAAATTTCCATCAGCTTTTCATTATTTTATTAGGAGAGTCAAATTGGTGATATTCTGAGTCTATGATTACTTCATTTATTAACTGGCATTCTTTAAAAAATTTTTTTTCAGAACTTCTTTTGAGGAGAAATTTTCCTATCAACTATTTGGTTACTTGATATACAATTTATCAAAGAAAGTCAGGATAAATGCTTGATTCCTCTTTTTTCACCAGTCTTTAGAATAATGAATGAATTTTCTTGCATCACTGAAAGATGATCACTAAGTTTTTAAAAGGTAATTATTTTAAAACCTCATAATTTTACCCATGTAGTTACCATTTCCATTTTTTTTTCATTCCTCCTTGTAGACGCAGTTGCCCTCTGGTATTATTTGTCTTCTACCTGAAGGACTTCCTTTATCATTTCTTGTAGTACATGTCTGCTGGTGATGCATTCTTTCAGTTTTTTTGTGTCTGAAAATGTCTTTAGTTTGCCTTAACGTTTGAAAACATTTTTCACTGGGTACAGAATTTTGCTTGACTTTTTTTTTACCTTTAGTACTTTAAAGATATTGCTCCAGTGTCTTCTCACTTGTATTGTGTACGGTGAAAAATCTTCTATTGCCCTCATCTTTGGTCCTCTGTACATATGTGTCTCTTTTTCCTCTGGCTGTTTTAAAAGGATTTTTCTTTGTATTGCTAATATGAACAATGTGGTTATGATGTGGCATTCTTCCTGTTTCTTGTGTTTAAATTTCATTGAGATTCTGGATCTACTGATTTATAATTTTCATCTAATTTGGAAAATCTTCAGCCATTATTTCTTTAAATAGATTTTTCTGTCCCCCACCCCTTTCCTTTGGAGACTCCGATTACCTGAAGTTGTTCCACAGCTCACTAATTATTTCTTCTTTCTGTTTTATTTCAGATAGTTTATATTGCTATGTCTTCAAGTTCTCTAATATTCTCTTTCACAATATCTAATCTACTATTAATCCCATCTAGTGTAATTTTTGTCTGACATTATATTCTTTCACTTTAGATGTTTGATTTAGGTCTTTTTACATCTGCTATGACTTCAGTATATAGAATACAGTTATAACAACTTGTTTTTATGCCCTTGCCGCTAATTCTAAGATGTGGGTTGGGTTTTGGTCAGTTTCAATTGATTGATTTTTATCCTCATTATGAGTCGTATTTTCTTGCTTTTTTCATGATTGATAATCATCAATCAAATGCCAGACATTTTGAAGTTTACCCTGTTATGTGCTGGACTTTTGTTTTTGTATTCCTACAAATATTCTTCAGCTTTGTTCTGGAACACAGTTAATTTACTTGGAAATAGTTTGATCCTTTCATATTTTGCTTTTAAAATTTGTTAGGTCAGACCATAGTAGTGCTTAGTCTAGGCCAGCGGTCCCCAAAATTTTTGGCACCAGGGACTGGTTTCGTGGAAGACAATTTTTCCGTGGACTGTAGTGGGGGATGGTGGGATGGTTTCAGGATGATTCAAGCACATTACACTTATTGTGCACTTTATTTCTCTTATTATTACATTGTATTATATAATGAAACAATTATACAACTCACTATAATGCAGAATCAGTGAGAGCCCTGAGCTTGTTTTCCTACAACTAGATTGTCCCATCTGGGGGTGATGGGAGACAGTGTCACCTGAAGTGTGTTGTTTATGTCCAGTCTACTCCATAATCTCATTTTGGTTGCTGTTACTGCAGAAAACACTGCTTCACAAAGATAGGATGTTGGAAATGGAAGCAGGCGTTTCAGGACTTTTGTGGCAATCTCAGGATATTCTGCCTTTACTTTAATCCAGAATGCATGGAGATTTGAAGTTGTCTCAAACATACTTTTAAGGCCACCATCATTTGCGATCTCAAGCAGTAGATCCTCTTCTAGCATGGACAAAGTCGATTTCACCTGGCTTATTCACAAATGGATCACAGATCCATTTCTTCTTAGTTCAGGGTTCTTTTGTATTTGGGAAGTAATGCTCAACTCTTTTGAAAGCTGAGATAGGTGATCATGCACCAGCTGGGGGAAAGAAGGCCCTGGCTCAGTCTTTTTCAAAATCCCTGCTAATGTTTGAAACATGTCAAAAATCTCAATGTTCACTCGTCGCCCCCATAATTCCAGTTTGGCTTTGAATGCAGCCACTTTATCTGCTGACTTGAACACAGTTGTTGTTCTCTCCTGAAGTGACAGATTGAGTTCGTTGAGCAGGTTGAATATGTCACACAAGTACGCAAGTTTTGCAACCCGTTCTGTGTCACTGAAATGTGCTGCCAGTGGTGAATGTTTTTCTAAAAGAAATCTCTGGAGTGACTCTTGTAACTCAAAAACCCTGGCCAGTGATCTACCTTTAGAAAACCATCTCACTTCTGTGTACAAAAGAAGATGTGTGTGCTCTGCATCCATCTTCTCACAGAGCCGTGCAAACAGACGTGAGTTAAGGGCATGTAATTTAATTTGGTTGGTAATTTTAATCACATCCTACAAGACGTTGTTAAGTTCAGGTGACATTTTTTGGCTAGCCAGCATTTCCCTATGGATGACACAGTGCATAGACTCACATTCAGAAGCAACCTCTTTGACCCAAGTAGTGAAACCAGAAAGCCAATCTGGTCATGGCAGCCCCTCCGTCCATGCATATACTGACACAAAATGACCAATTCAGTTTTCCTGATATATAATCATTCAAAGACTTGAATAGTTCTGCAGCTGTGGTGTTGGTTGGCAACAAAAGTGCACATAACATATCCTCATGCACATCCTCCTGAAAAATATATCACACAACAATGAGCATTGTTGCCTTGTTGTCAACATCTGTAGACTCATCAGCCTGGATTTTGTACCATGGTGACTCATTAATCCTCTCTAAAAATTGTGTCTCAGTATCCTCTGCTATTTCATCATTCGTCTAGTTATGGTGCTAGCCAAAAGAGGAACACATGCCACCTTTTGAACTGCAGCCTCTCCTAAAAGTTCACGACAAATGTCCTTAGCAGCAGGCAGGATCAACTCTTCACCAATAGTAAAGGGCTTCTTAGCTTTAGCAATGTGGTTAGCCACTAAGACTGATGCTCTCAGTTCAGACACATTTAGTGAAGTGGTGGCCTTCAATAATTGCTTCTGTACTTTGTGTTCACATTTTATTCTTTTGAAAAATTTCAAAGGCTTGTCTTTTAATGCAGGGTGCTTGGTCTCCAGGTGGGGAAGCAGTTTTGAAGGTTTCATGACTTTGTTCGATAGCTGGTCACCACATATTATACAAAGCAGGCTTGGAGAATGTGAATCACCTGTTGCAATGAACCTGTAATTTAAGTAGGACTGTTGGTATTTTCTTTTAATTTCAGCTTTCTTTTTGTTGGCAGTCTTAGAGTCATCTGCTGTCTCATCATTAGGTCTTACCCCGTTTTCAAAGAAGCTCTCCGACAACGTTTATTTTTTACTCATTTTGGCTAGGGTTAGCTTGTGGGCTTACCAAAACTGTGACTGAGACAAGTGTGGAGTGCAGGAAAGAGTCACAGATGGAAGTGGTAAATAAAATAATGGTCAGGCCTTGAGTGGACTAAAATAAGTGTCAGATTCTGACTTAAAGCCTTCCACCAGATGCAGCTGTACAATTGAAGCAAATCAACTAACTCGCCAGTATAAAGCCCGCCACCTGATGCAGTTTAATTGTCACTTGCCACTTACTGATAGGAGTTTGATATGAGTCTGCAAGCAATTGAGTCATTATGGTCTCTGTGCAGTCAAACCTCTCTGCTAAAGATAATCTGTATTTGCAGCTGTTCCCCAGTGCTAACATCACCACCTTAGCTCCATCTCAGATCATCAGGCATTAGATTCTCATAAGGAGTGTGAAACGTAGATGCCTCGCATGCACAGTTCACAGTAGGGTTCACGCTCCCATGAGAATCTAACGCCACCGCTGATCTGACAGGAGGTGGAGCTCAGGTGGTAATGCGAGTGATGGGGAGAGACTATAAATACAGATGAAGCTTCATTTGCTCACCTGCCACTCACCTCCTGCTGTGCAGTCCAGTTCCTAACAGGCCATGGACCAGTATTGGTCTGTGGCCCACGGGTTGGGGACCCCTTGTCTAGGCTAATTGTTCCCCACTACTATGGTAAGACCCATCCAATACTCTACCCTGCACACTTAAATCTTGAGGTTTTTGCAATCTAGCTAGTGGGAACAGGAACTGTTTCTTGCCATGTTTGAATGTTAGGCACTGTTCCCTCTAATCAGGTGGTTCTTTCCCTGGACTTGAGTAATTTCTTGGGCATGCATGATCAGTATGCATCTAGATACTCAAGGGAGGGGGGCCTCTACTTATGTTTGGTGTTCTTTCTCTATGCAGCTCTCTCCTCTCCTGTACTTTATTCTCTGGAATTTACACATTTTGGTGGAAATTAGCCATCTTGGTGTCCTGGTTACTAAACTCCATTGACTCAACTCAGGAAGGCCATCAGAATCCACCTCAGGTCTACTTCACTGCACATGGCCTGGAAACTCATTGATGCCAGTAAACTTGGACATTTGTAAGGATCACCTTGTTTGTTTTCTGTCTTGCAGTAATCACTACCATTGCCTGATATCCAGTGTCTTTTGTTTGTGTTTTTGTTATTTCAGGCAGGAGGATAAATCCAGTCCCTATTCTTTGATCTTGGTTAGAATTTAAAGTCAGTTTAAAAAAAACTATATAATTATGAAATCATGGACTTTTAACATGTTTAATGTGTTTCAATTCACCATAGATAATAGTGTTAATGCTCAACTTGTCCCATTTTGGTTAGTGAGAGCCCCTTCAAGTTGGCTTTTGAAAGACCCCAGGAGTCCTTTATGCTTTCCTTGTTTTCTTGTCAAAATGATGTTTCAGACTCATTTTGTATATTTTTTGGCCTTAAATCACTATTTTCTCCAAGGATCCAAGAGAGCTATTTTTGAGAAATGACCCAGGCCTGGGATACTGAGAATACCCCAAGGAGAACATCTGAAAGGTAAAAGATTTCTAGAGACTACCTGAAACATATCCAGAGAATAACCAAAAGCTCAATAAGGAAACCTCAGGCCTATGACCCCTTTCAGTACTCCTCTCACTGTCTTCTCCCACTGCCTCTACCACACACTCACTCATTCATGCCAAAAGGCAATCTTTCATACTGGTTGCTCTGGAGTACTAGAAGCAATTGAAATTGATATCAAATATGGACAAGTCTGAGCATTAAATGGCCATTTAATTTTCATTTCAGAGAATAGACTCCTATTACTCCTTGCATGATCAATCTTCTAATATAAGTGGTTTGGGAAAATTCCATAAAAGATACAAAGCCCAAAGCAGATTAAAATTCTGAGGCTCTAAATTAATTTCTCAACTCAAAATATTTTGGAAAAAAAGAACATACAATAGTGAAATCCATGAATGATCAATTCAAACTCTTGTTTTTAAACACTATTTTCAACTTTCATTTTCAGCAAAAATTACCATAGTCAGTAAAAGGAAACTGACCTATCTCATTTTACTGATACTTTTTTCTTCTCCCAGGCTCATCATTTTAGAATAGTTTAGAGGCCAAAAAAGCAAGTGATGCAAGAAAATAGCACTGATTATTGTACAAATGAGGTGATCATTTAATCCTTGATAATCAGCAAGTCATGCAGTGCATTTGATAATGTGGGTTCATGAGAATGTTTGAACTGGTTTCCTCATGTGGGTTTCTGGTCTCTGTACCTCATCTTACATTTGGAAGATTATTTGTGCCATAACAGAAAAGATCTTTGGGGAAGCGAAAAAGCAGTTGTGACTGTTGAATACTGAGACATTACTAATGTCTGACAATAATACATGAGGTTATAAACCATAAACCATTAGTTAACCTTAATGTCTTTTCCATGTTCAAATGTTGGATTAGTCCATTATCTATCCCATCTGTAATATGTCATATTTAAAACAATTGATCTTTATTAGTGCAACATTGTAATTCTTAATTACATTGTAATTTCTTAACTTTTCAATAAAAAAATTAAGAAAAGCAAAACCAAACTAAAACAATTGATCTTTAGAAGATAAATCCGAAGTCCTCCCACCATCCTTCCCACTATCTACTAGGGGTAAAGGTATGACCAATGAGAGAGAGTCTTTCCCTCTCTAAACACCTCTGTAGTAACTAGATCATTGTTTATGTTCACCCATATTCAGGTAATTCTGATAAAAACAATATTAATTTAGAATTACAATTAGGATTTTAAATCAAAATGAGAGTTCTTTGAGCATAATCCAGTTGTCAAAGTATGGATAAAATTACAACCATATTTTACCAAATTATTTTACACAAGTAATAAATATATTTAATGTAAAAATATAGGAAATAAAAATAAGCAATAATAAAATATTAAGTTAAAATCTCATAAAAAGCCTCTACCACAAGATGACTACTGGATGCATATTGAGAATATCTTTCCTGACATTTCTTATGGAAATATAATTAGTTTTTTGGTTTTTCAAAAATGACATTATCCTTTTCATATTGTTCTGCAACAGTTTTTGGTTTTTAAATTAAAAAAATATAAGTCATATATACCCATAATTAAAAATTCAAATCGTATGGTAAGACATAAAATGAAAATTAGAAGTCTACCTAGGCTTACTCTGCAGATATAGCCATTAATAATTTTAAACATATTAAATTTTTTTATAAATATCAGCATATACACCCAAATACATGCATACATTATTCACAAGAGTGGGATAATGGCAAACCTACTATTATGTACCTTACTTTTTAAAATTAGTAATATTATCCATCATCATTGTGGAGATACTTTCCTATCAGCACATATATATTTTCCTTAGTCTCTCTTCACCCTCACAAAGTACCCATATGCATTCATTTGGATTATATATAAGCAATGAAAGACTTAACAAGTCATGGAAAAGTAATTTAAACTCCTTAAGTGACCAAAAATATTCTCTGTTAAGTAAGCCAAGCTGCCACTAATGTAACATGGAGACTGGTGTTCCAATAATCTCTATTGATGAAAAACACACAGGAAAATTTATAAGAATAATTAGAGTATTACTTAAACTGTTTGAGAAGCATAAAGGCAGAAAGCCAAATGATTTTGAATCTTCACACATTTCCTTGATGAATGGGCTTTATCTTACTCTCCCTTATTTCATTTATTCTCCATACTGCTGTGCTTTTAGTCTTTGTGCATGTATATTCCGAATACTGTTTCTGTTTTCCCCTTATCTATCTAAGTATCTATGTATCTACATATCTATGTATCTACATATCTATGTATCTATGTATCTATCTATCTATCTATCTATCTTATCTGTCTACACCAACATATAACACTACATACACCCACACAGTTCCAGAACAATACAACATGCCACTCTGGTCACACAGGATGAAAGGAGACAATGAACTTTAAGCGTGAGCCCAAAATAAGGGTTGTTGATGATTGTAGTTTTATTCTTTTGTTTGTAGCTGATTTGATGATTATTCCTGTATTGGGTAGAATTCAGTGGATAGAGAAAATGTGTGTGTGTGTGTGTGTGTGTGTGTGTGTGTGTGTGTGTGTGTGTGTCTTGAGGGTGGGGAAGAATAGGAGAGAGATTTCAGGGCACACACAGCCCAATATTTTGTTTGTCACAAGGCCTAATGATTAGATTTACCCACTTACTTTATAAGTGATGAATGATTTTATTTCCAGCAGTATATCAATATCTCCTTGTGCACATAAAAGAAGTTATAACCACTCCAATCTTAGCTACTCTTCCCTGAGCCCTCTTGAATGTTAGATACTACTAGATCATTGTAATTGAACCATGTCTGCTTCTAAATGTTATATGCATCACTTGTGTAATGACCTGAAGAGGATGAATCAATGGCTGACAGCACTGAGAAGCCAATAGGAATAAGGAAAACATGGAGTTTCAGATTGTATTTCTGTTCCTCAGCTTCAGTCTTAGTGCACTATATCTAACGATAAATATCCAGAGCTCTCACCAGAACCCAAAGCACTCAGAAATGAGTTGTTGAACATACTTGTAGGCATATTCTGTAGCAATTTTGATGTCATCATCTTCTTCTTGCTCCTGAGGGCTTTGAGCCAAGTACTTGCTGAAGTGCTTACCCTATTTTCCCTTGTTTTAAGACTTCCTCCTGTGCCAGTCAACCTCTCCCTGATGCCCTTTTTTACTTTATCTTTATCAAAATCTTTATCTCATTCAGACTGTCAGGATCTGGCTCAGTGACTGCTTAGGGCTCCTCAGTTCCATAGGTTTCTGGCATTACTTGAAAATAAGCCTCTGCAAATCTTGTATCTGGGCTGCTAGCAGGTTCATCATCATCGTCACAGCCCAAACAGTGAGACCGGTCCCTCCGTTATCTCTTAAACAGCTGTTGCATTTTCATCCTTGCTCATTCCCTTCAATACTAAGTTTTCTAATGTGAATTTGTCAGAACTCTATTCATCATGTTAAAAACTTTTCCTGAAGTTTTTCTGCTGCTGCTCTGTTTGACATTTTACATAGACTCTGGCTAAGGGCCACTAATTCTGACTCTTTGGATCAATCCATAAAGCCATGCAACTCTGGGATTTGAAGTTAGATTTCCTTGACCATGTACAAGGGTAATAGTGAAGGTATTCACTGTGTGAGAGGCTTTCAGTGATCAAGAACCTGAAGTATGTGCGCTCCCAAGGATAAAAGGCAGCTTTATATTTTCAATGCAGTGAAATGTTGTAGTTGGATATCTTGGAATGGTGACTTTCTGACCAAACTCTGTAAAGTGAGAGAGCCACATTTAAGCTATAACTTTTTAGATGAAGAGTAAGAACGCTGCAAAGTCAGTTAAATTTATGCATGGCAAAAACACTTCTCAATCCACTTCTTTTAGGAATATTCCAGTTCTTTTGCCCCAAAGAAAAGAGTCAGAGGAACTTACGTTTACCAAGGAGACAGTGGGGAAGGTCAGGGTAGAGCTCATTAAACTGTCCTACCTGGGAAATGGTTAGTCCACTTGCTTTACATATGATATAGTAGTGAACCTCAAATTTCAAGTGATATAAGTAGTCTCAGGTACTAGAAATATCTGTTGAGCTTTCTACCAGTTATGGGTTTAATATTTCAAATTTTATTTATTTTTGTGTCCCCTTTAAGTTGTTCTAAGAACTAAACAAAAAACTTATGAACATCGAGGTATTTATAGATAAATGATGCAATATCTAGGATTGGCTTTAAATAAGTCAGCAAAAGAAAAAGGGGAGCATAGATGTAACAAGATTGGACAGGAGTTGATAAATGTTGAAGCTGAGTGTTGGATATGAGGTGGTTCAATGTAATCTTGGCTCTACTTCTATGTATGTTTGAAAATTTCCATACTAAAAGTTTTAAAAACTTAAGCATTATTCTGCATATAACCAGAGAATCTCTGGCAGCAGCTGAAACAGTATGTTTAACCTTCTGGAGTAAACCTTTCTTAGTTTCAGAGCTACAGACATCCTTCTTAATAAGCAAGAGTGCAAAAGCCTGGTAAGAGCACTGAATGGGATTTTCTTCCATGAAATATCTTGCTTAGGTAAATCATTAGTACATGACTACATGACTAAAATGAAAACAGAGACTGTAAAATAGCCTTCATAAAGCTGGCATTTCCAAAACCAGTCTTGAAGTCGTTGCTGTAGGTGAGCAGAAAGGGGTCCCTGGCTTATTCCACTCAGTGTGATCCTGGTTATACTTTTGTTTGGCTTTGTTTATAAACATGGAAAGTGGCTGGCTTAGAGTGAAACCCTTACCATATTTGTGGAGGAGTGAGCAGAGGGGATCTGGCTAGAAATATCAGTTATACCTTGGTTAGAATTTTCAGAAAAGAGTTCCCCTGTTGTAGTCCTGCTGTGAGAAAAGGATGAGGACCACTAAGGTCTGAAGTCTTTTCTTCAGTATGTTTCAGACCCTGCTGTTTCTCTCTGCTGCTCTTTCAATACTTTCCAGTGGGGGTAGGGGGTCTGTCTTACTATTAAGATTTGATGATACAACATTCTCCTCTGAATAATCTTTGTCCATATCTGAAGCAGTTCTAATTTTTAATAACCCTAAGTGGTGTTGACTGTGACTTTCAAACAGTAGATTGTCCCAGGCATTCCTTTTGTAGCCTTTGGGGCTACTCTAATTAGATTACCAAGAATCTTTCAAAATAGAAGCTCATCTTTAGTCTCCAAACTTGCTGCTTTTTAAGGAACTTGTTTATTCACTTTTTGGTTTCTTTCTGTGATGCTTTAACTACCTAGAACAGTTCCAATGCTAAAATATACCATTGATAAGATTTCATAGATGTGTGAAGATTATTTTGATGGACCACATCTAGAAATAACTCCCTTTGATCTGCATCCTTATAAGATACTTTGTCAATAGTTGGGAGTCTGTTCTTATAGAGTTAACATCAAGTGACTTTGATTTGCTCTGTCAGGCCACATAAATCAAAATTTTAATCTTATAACTTAGCTGAAATATCCTTGGAATGCCTCCAGTTTTGTAGTGAACCACCAGACTAACTTACTCTGTTTTCCACAAATTCAAAAGTTCTTTTATTTTTTTTTCCTTTTCTATGTTGTGAAACAAGCCTGGATGCTACAAATTCAGAGAGGATCATATATTTAGAGAAATTATCCTTTTTAAAAATTGCTTTTAGCCAAATAATAGCATACAACTTCAACAGAAGATTTTGATGCTAGGGGGAAAGGAGGACTAGAGAGTTGATTGTCTTTCACAGCCTGAATTAGAAAGGGACACAGGATTTATTCTGGGATTTTTACCTTTGCTTCCTTCACCTCCACTAGCAGGAAGAGTTTGGGAAACTACCTCTAACTTTTGTTTTTGCTCTTTTATGATTTATTAAGTTATTATTTACCTACAATACAATTCACTAATTTTAAACACATAATTTGATGAATTTTGGTAATTGTATGCAAATATGTAACTACCATGATGATTAGGCTATAGAACTTTTCCTTCACCCTAAGAAGTTTCCAGGTGTCTTTTTTAACTTCTACATCCAATTCTGCTACATCCTCCCACACCCCCACCCCAGGTAACTATTGACTTGTTTCCTGTCACAAAATGTTGCCCTCTATAGGATTTCATATAAATGGAATCATATTCTTTTGTGTTTGACTTCTTTCACTTTGTATTGATTTTGAGATTCATCAATGTTGTTTCTACTACTGACATTTCAATTTTTTTTGTTACTGAGTAGTATTCCATGGTATGAATATACCACAATTTGTTTATCTATTCATTAGTTGAGGTTCATTTGGGTAACTTCCACTTTTTGGCTATTGTGAATAATGTTGCTATGAACATTCATATTCAGGTTGTTGTGTGGACATAGTTTTCATTTGCCTTGGTAAACACCAAGGAATGGAATTGCTTGGAGTTAGTATGCTTAACTTTATAAGGTGTGCCATACTATTTTCCATAGTGATTGTAGAATTTTCCATTTCCAGCTGTAACACATGAAAGTTCCAGCTTCTCCACATCTTTGTCAAAGGTTGGTATTTTCAGTCTTTAATTTTAGGCATTCTAGTAAGTGGGTAAATATAATATATCTCATTGGGGTTTTAATTTGCATTTTCAGATGACTAGCGATGTTGAACATCTTTCCATGTGTTCATCAGTTACTAATATATTTTCTTTTTTGAAGTGCCTGTTAAAATCTTTTGCCTATATTTTAATTAGATTAAAAAAGAAACTAGGTTGTTTGTCCTGGGGAATTTCTCTCAATCTTACCAATTTATTTTTATTATCATTGAGGTAGAATACATTTCCATGTATTTATTGTCATTTGGGTTTCCCTTTCTGTACTGCACATTTATGCAATTTGAACATGGGCATAAATGGAGATTCATCCTTTCCTCATAGATCTGTAGTAATTTAGTACATATATGGATAGAAAATCTTTGTCTTATATTTGTAAATATTTTCCTAGTTTGTTTTTAACCTTTTATGATGGTATTTTGACAAATCTTTTAACAATTTAATTAAAAAGTTTTGAATGTACTCAATTAATTATAATCTCTTCTTAAAAATATTTGGTAGTAAGTAATTAACTGATCTTCATCTTAGTCCATTTCCCCCCATTTTGGGGGGCCTTATTTTTTTTATGTGTCTCACATTATCTTCACTTCTTCTGCTGTGTACACTGTGTGCTCTCTCTACACTGTCCATCTCCATGTTCACTACTAATTTGCTGTGTTTTCTATTTTATTACTGAATATTCCTCATAGTCTGGGCACTTGCATTCAAGTACTCTCTGTTATCTCCATACTTAGGGTCCTTATTTTTGGAATCTGATTCTACACGGCAGAAATCTTATGATTTGGATGGGAAATGACTGGTTTTTAGGCAGTACCACCAGGAAAACAGTTTTGCCCTTCATCTAGGTCCTCTCTATCATGATTGCATTGTCATTTCTATGAAACATCCACTTGCCATTTCAAAAATTGTTATATATCAGTCTGTTGCCTATTGCTGCCGCCCTGGAAATGAGCTTTCCATATGAACCATTTCTGAGCACTAAGTGTGCCACACACAAATGTCTCCCTTTCCCACCCTAAACTATTCTCTCTCTCCACCCTGCTCTTCTAACATTCACTCCTGGTATTAAAGAAAACTCTTAGAGAATGCTCTCCATTTTATAATAATGATTTTAGATTTGTTTAATGACTACCTTGGTTCATAATCATCCATATTTATTACTACAGCAAGTAAGCCAACAATGAAACAGTAGTGATAGTTTATGGCAGAAAATATTTGAAATATTGATGAATAATAAGCAAATTATAGTCATCCAGGGAAGTGCCATAGTGTTATACCAGCTTTTTACATTAGATGTCGAGCAAGACCTTTGCCTTTTGTAATATTCTTGCCAGAAGATCATGAAGTTTTGGGGAATTATAGCCTCATTAGACCTTAAAGATTTATTTTTTAATAATAAGTAGACTACCTTGAAGTTAGTTTATGTGGAAAAAAATTCCTTTTAAAACACAGACCAAAAATGGTCAATAAGATCCTTTTTGATAAAACAATAACTGGGATGAAATTAGAGTCAGATTATTTATAAAGGAATCGTGTTTGGCTCATTTCTCTAATGGTTAAAGGGCATTTGGACTCATACTGTAACTTTTCTTCTTTATTAAATTGGAATTATCCATGATTCATGGAAGTAGACATTGTCAAGAATACTTTCTTTATCAAAAACAAAGATGTACTTGTAACTATCAAGCACAAGTGGGGACAAATTTTTGGTTTGTTTTGGTGAAGATCTAGTTAAGATAATTAAAAAAAAAACAGTCCATGTGTAAATAGGACTAAAACTTGATAAAGCAGAAGAGTCTCAAGAACCTTTTTAGCTTCAGTTGAATTGAAGCCCAACTTCATGGTAGTTTGGGTTGAGTGACAGCAGTTTTTGAATTTCTGCCAGTTGTATGGCCAAATTGAATTTTCCTGTCTCCTTCAGATACCCTACTTGCTGTCTCTTGGCTGCTTGGGGCCCATTTGAAAGCCTCAAATGCTCAAATAAGAACACCATGCCTCTGGCCTCTTTACCCAAGCAAAATTTACCTGATCTTCTGCTTCTGGTTTCCTTAGAGACTCCATTAGAGTTTTTGACTAAATGTCAGTGGGTAGGAGTGGATTAATCAGATAAATTTGTCCCTGCTACAGTGTTAATGAGCTGGTGGGCTGTCCCATTCAAAGAAGATAATGAATGCCTTGACCAAATTAAAATGTACTCAGATTCATGAAATGTGTTTCTTCTAATGGTGGAAATTTAAGGCAATGTGGTAGTCTGGTAATGGTATACATTGCTTCCTCAATCATACTATGTAGCCCCTGTTATAAGACTGGCTCTTTTCAACTACTTGGTGTCTTTCATTGTTAGTCCTGTCTTTTAGCCCATGAATCCAGCATAATCTTTAATCTTAGCAGGGGAATTTATGGTCTGCTGTACACATGGGAAACAGTTCCTATTTGTTCTTACTACTGCAAAAAAGTACTTTTATAAGTCTGTATGGATCTAGAGAGGGTCTTAAAGACATGGAAGGGTGGAATCTTGACTGGGTTTGAATATTAATAGCCAACCAAGACACATGTTTTCTAGAAATACTTGAATATTATGCAAAAATATTCTGTTTCTCCTTTTGAGGAAATATAAAACTTTTGTAAAAACCTTACTTTACATTTACATGGTGCTTGACAGCATAAAGTGCTTTCATAAGCATTATTTAATTTGAAGTTCAAAACAGACCCGTGAGTTAGACTTGACAGAATCACTCACTCCCATGTAACAGATAAAAACACTAAAGTGATTTGTTCAAGTTCACTCAGCCCTTTAGTGGCAGAACATATGTCCTCTGTCCATTCGGTATAATTCAACTTGTAAGTGCCAAGCAGATGCAAGATCTGACAGGTAAGGCATTCCTCAAGGAAGGTTGCTTGATTTCATTTCCTCTCCCTCTCCTAATCCCAAAAGAAGACAGTTCTTGGTAAGAATCCTGACAGAGTTTTTGCCATCATATCTATTAGATGAAAGTAAAAAAAAACAAAACAAAACAAAAAAAACAACGTGTGACCTGGATATTTTTCTTTTTGATACTATGTATACTGAGATTTGGGAACATAAAAATTATTGCCTGGCCTTGGTCCTTCTTATCCTGGTGTCGATTCTGCATTAGTCTGAGACCTTCACACAGTTACCTGGAAGTGAAGAATTACTATATGAGGTGTTCCTTTATTACACAAATACTTGTTGAAAATTTTCTGTTAGGAAGAAAACAAAGCAAGGTAATGGGGCAGAGAATGGTGGGGGTAGGGATAGGACCTGGGAGTATTTTATATAGGATGGTTTGAGACAACCTCTTGGAAGAGATGATATTTGACCTGAGCTCTGAATGATGCAAAAGTGGGGAGAGAATTACAGGTAGATGGTGTAGTAAGCACAAAGGCTCTGAGGCAGAGATCAGTTTGATGTCTTCATGAAACAGAAGAGCATTGTGACTGGGGTATAGTGGGTAAGGGGGAGAATGAAACGATATGAAGTTTGAAAACGAGGCAGTGGACAGATCACATAGGGATGTGTTTCAAGTGCAATAAGTCATCACATGATTTTAAAGAAGGGGTGATTTAGGAGGAAAGTTATATGGAATCTACTTGCCCTCAGCAACCCTTTGTCTTTCAGTGAAAACACCCTTCAAAATCCTTGTGGAGTTAGTTAGGTTGTAGAATGTGGTACCCCCAGAAACTTGGCCTATTTGATCCTAGGAACCTACTTCTCCACCACCATGCATATTGGTGAACCTAGTGTAGTTTTCCCTGTGAATGGAACATTTCTCTCTGTAGCCTTCTGGAATGTCGAAGTTCACTCTGGTGAAATTTTTTAATCTTAAGATTATTTCCTGAAAGCACAGTGAATCCATAAAATTGGAAGAAGGGAGGGTATACTCAGTGAGGGGTGGGAAAGGTAGGTTAGAAGCTACTTTATTTTTGATTCTAGAATTTTAAACGTCAGTGATGCCATATAATTTTGGAGAACACCATAAACATATCTTTGTGAAAGAATTCTATGAACATGTTTTTTTCTAGGCTATTGGCACAACTGCCTGCATAATGTAATATCAACTCCAAACCATATCACTCAAAGAGTTTCCATTAAACCTGTACCTTAACTTTAACTTTAAATTCCAGTAGTTCAGAAGCTCTTTTGCCAAAAGGATGAAAGTGTCTAAATATCACTTAAAAAGGACAAAATGTTTCTTTGACTATCTTGAGATGAAAAGGTAACCTTCTCTACCGTAAAGGCAACATTTCTCCTTTCACTTTCTTTAAAGATTTGCTTTGTAATACATGAAACTTTTTTTCCCCCTAGAACCTAATACCTGAGATGTACTGAGATTTCAAACACACACATACAAAAGCACATGCACACACACATACTTCTTTCCAATGTGCTTTCAAAGTGCTTTCTTTTGATTCAGGTCATTAGCAATGGCCATGGAAAAAGTCTCTGATAGCTAGAGGGAAATGCAGTAATTTCGAAGAAAAGTTTCCTTTTGGGTTTAACTTTACAGTTTGGTCTAATTTTTATTTGACATTTTGGTCCATCATAGTATAAGAGTCTTTTGTTTTTCTTTTCATAGAGTGAAAGAACAGTTTATTTCTTTTAGGCTGCTGCCCTGTTATTTGCTGGTCAAAAGGAAAAAAAGTTTTCTTTTTAATCTTTCTTTTTTCTTAGCCTCTGAGTGGAAGGTGTACCAAGATTGGGGAATTGGTAGCAGTAGGGGATTAAGAAATGTCTTTAATTCATAAGCAACTGTGGAGTTACAGTTGTTCAGCCCTCATGATGAGCTAGAGTTATGCTTTTCTCACTTCTTATGTGGGTAAGGAACTCACTCACTGAGTTTCCAGTTTCTACCTCAAGGATATTTTTGTTCCGGGAGATAGGATATATTGGCAAAGAGGGCGGAAGAGAAGGCATACCGCTTATGGGATCAATAACCCTAGCTTCTAGCAGGCTGGAAAAAAACATCTTTGTAGTCAGGCCATAGCTATCTATGAAATTAGGAAAAGTGATCAAACATTTCCTGAGTGCTGCTGAATTCTGAGCATGGTACTAGGCATTTTATATATACTATATCATTCTCAGAATGTTTTTGTGAATTAGATATTTCTATCTTCCATTAACTGAGGCTTAACTAATTTGCTATTTGATCATCATACTGCTCTGTGAGTTTCAGACCTTGGATTTTGACACGAGTCTCCTCATGCTATTTTCTACTGCATTATGTTTTCTTTTTTAGGGATGGTCAAGAATGCTGCAACCAACATCTCTGTGTATTCCCTCATTTCTAGTCACAAATATCTACATTTGGTGCTGTATATCTCCCTGAGTGTATCATGCATGATATGTCTTTGAGAACCTTAGTGATGTATTTTTTCTGATGGGTTAACAAGGGTAGGAAGTTTAGGTCACCCTTGTGCATGTTCATATAAACCATCCCTGATCACACATAAAAGTAATAATAGTAGCTAATATTAATTGAACCCTTAGCATGCACTAGGTACTCTGTTAAGAATTTTTGAAATATTATTTAATGCTCACAACCCCAGGAATGAGACATATAATATTGTCATTAGCATTTCAAGAAATGGAGATACAAATAGATTAAGTGGCTTGTTTAAAGTCACAAAGCTGTTAAGTAGCAGAGTCAGAGTTTGAAGTTGGATAGGCTGATTCCATAAACTATGCCTTTATTCATGTGCTATACTACTTGTTATATACATGAGGGAGCATGGGAGGAAGCGAGATCAAAATATAATAGAATATATCAGGCCTCAGTGATTTTCATATGTTGTCTGAGAAGCATACTAATGCTTTTGACTGAATTAGCCAACTATGCTTTCCAATTCAGTGTTATTATTTACAAACTATGCAAAATAAAGTGTTGTAATCAAATATTCCAAATCTCATATCACCAACGTATCTGCTGAGCCCCTACTATATTATTGATATAAGCCAGAATTTAGATTGAGTTAAAGAAGAGCCAGCTCAGTCACCACCCTAACAAACTTGCCTGGACTCTGCTTTTAGTGCCAATATGATAAACCTATACCTGCTCATGTTCCAATGAGCATTCTTTTAAAAATCCATACTAACGGTGTACTGAAAAGAAAGGAATTATTCTAGCATTTTTGAGATAACACATGATTTATTGAATCTAAAAACAACATGGTTGGCAGTGGGTGTGTGATCCATAGTCTCATTATATTTTCCAGTGAAGCCTATTGAATCTAGGTGTCATATAAGTAGGATATGAATGGTATAACATTCCATTAGGAAGAAGAGAATAAAGTCAACCAAATCACAGCATGGTGAGCTCAGGGAATTGTCTCATATGTCACCTAAACATCACATTTATAGCTTAACCAGCAATCACTGATGGCACAGATTCCATTCTTGACTACCATCCATATACAGTCAAAAGCTGCCATATACCATTGGAGCATTTTTAAATTTCAGAGTTAACAATGATACAGTAGAGATAGAAAACAGCATTTGTCAGGTAGTTATCTAGTGATATAGTGGCAGTGTAGTGTAATAGTCAAGTATGAAGACTCTGGAGCCAGGTTGTCCAGATTTGAATTATTGTTCTCTGGCTGTGTGACTTTGGTAAGCTAGTTACCTCTCTATGCATCAATTTCCTCATTTTTATACTACTATTTACCTCATGAGGTTGTTGTAAAGATTACATTAATTCATCTAAGACATTGAAAACAATGCTTGGCATGTGTCAATAATAAGCATTGTAATTATTATGTTATTTTAATTTAGTAAAATACAGTCTCTCTAAGATTCATCTAAGAAACTAAATGATTGAGCTGCTGAACTGTGTAACATTTCTTTTTTCATTTTGAGGGGCTTTGTGGGTTTATGAGCTGTGTTTCTTTATTCTTCATATAACACAGAGATTCTCAGAAGCAGTTAAATACTTTTATAGCACTTTGTTGTCATTATCATCACTCTGACCTTAGAAAATACATTTATGTTGACAATTTTTAAAGTTTTGTATTTTCTTGCTTGTCACAATAAGTTGAACTTTGCAGTTATTTGGTATTCTTTTAGAAGACTGTGGTGTTGATTTCCTTTTTAAATTTTACTCTGCCTTTGGAAATAAAAGGGCCTGAATGCATAATATATTTTGGTTATGCTTAGCTGGACACACTGCTTCAATGGCTTCATGAATACTAACATTCATATTCAAAAGGGTTTTTTTTCTCCTTGAGTAAGGAAAGTATGACTTTGTTGCAATTAACTGCAATTGGGGATCATTTGATGTTTATCTCCGAGATGAAACCTTTTAATGTTGAGAGCAGAAGGGCTGGTGAATTTGGTATGAGGGAATAACATCAATAAAACTGGCAAAGAATGACCACATGAAGAGTCAGAAAATTATAATTTGGTAAAGAGGGAACATGTTGCTACTGAGAAACATTCTGGTCAATTAAAAGCATACCAACCCCTGATTATTTCTCTAATACCTTTTGATTAACTGCTGTACAAAAATGAATTTTATTATTTTCAGCCCAGAGGAACACATTTGCACTGCAGTTAATGTCTGATTATGCATGTCTGGTTTACTAGCCCTGAGAGGCTGTAATCCAACCTGTGGGCTAGCTGTTCCTTGTCCGGCAAACTGAAAGCACTAGAAGCAACCCACCTAGCCCTGAGTATTTTGGCTTGGCTGAGTGAATGAATTTTAAGTTTCTACTTCACACACATGATCAAACCCTAATCAACATTCTAGGAACATTGCTATATTTAACACTCAACCCGATTTCCCTTGGTTTTGGAGAAGCTGATTATACAATCTATACCTTTTAACTTTTCCTCCTATCAAATTGATATGTTTTGAAATGTATCTATTTTGCTTAGGTACATAACCACTTAGATTCATTACCAATCAGTTGCCTCCTTGGTAGTGGAGCCATGCCTACAAGTCATATATGTGCTTTGTTGCAATCAGTTTCTTTACTGAGCAGTAGTAAATAAGAACTATGTTCTCAACAGTGATTGCAGGATGAGCTTCAGCTGGTAAAACGTATTTAGGGAGGCTTGTTTCCATTGCTAGTATTAGCAGTGGATATATTAGGCAGGTTAAAATCCAGATGCCATTAGAAGAGCAGAGATAGTTTGACGTTATAAACCATCTACTCTTCTATCATTGTTCTAGTAGTTGTAATGATAGTTGAAATTTACAGCTATTTCTAGTTCACAGAATGTCTTGACTTTTCTTTTTTTAACAGCTTTGTTGAGATATAATTCACACGTTATACAATTTAACCTTTTAAAGTTTACAGTTCAATGGTTTTTAATTATATTCACAGAGTTGTGCAACTCTTGCCACTATCTACTTCCAGAATATTTACATCACCCCCAAAACAAAGCCTGTACCTCCCAATCTCCCTTCTCACCATTCCTTGACAAATACTAATTTACTTTTTGTCTCTGTATATTTGCCTATTCTGGACATTTTATATTAATAGAATCATACAATATGTGGCCTTTTGTGATTGGCTTCTTTCACCTCGCATAATGTTTTCAGGGTTCATTCATATTACAACATGTATCAATACTTTATTCCTTTTTATTATCAAACAGTACTCCATTGTTTGGATATACCACAGTTTACCCATTCATTATTTGATGGAAATTTGGGTTGTTTTCACTTTTTGGCTATTATGAATAATGCTTCAATGAATATCCGTGTACACATTTTTGTGTAAACCTATGTTTTCACTTTCCTTTGGTATATATCTAAGACTAGAATTGCTGGGTTATATGATAACCATGTTTAAACTTTACTGGAACTTACAGTTTTCCAAATGTTTTCATTTTTCTAATATGATCATTAAAACAACTTGCTTAAGAATATGTGCCAATTAGTTATTATCTTCATTTTTAAAAACATGGTACCTAAAGTTTGGAGCCATTAGGTTACTTTCTCAAGTTAGGAGAGCTAAGGAACTGTAAGTCAAGGTTACTGACCATCCATTGTAAACTTTAAGATAAATACCTATATTCTATCTAGAATTTCTTATTTTCCTTAACTAAATTTGTATCTTTTACTATCTAGAATAATGAGTACAGAGCTTAGGGTTCTAAGGTCGGTTTTGCCATTAACAAGTTACTTGGAAATTTCTCCTCTGATAGTATCCAAAATCTCTGCTCTCTTGACTTGATGAGGTTCCTAAAAGGAACAGATCTGGGTTTAGATACTAGATCCACTGTTTACTAGACACTTTGGGTACACCTGCTTTCTTGTCTCAACTGTACAAATAACTAGCTGTATGATTTTTCCTAAACTCAAACTCTCTGAGGCTCAGAACCCAGTCTTTCAAAGGTTCCTGTGAGGATTTAATGAAATAAAGCATGTAACATGTCTAGCATAGTGCTCGGCACAAAAAGTAGAAAAGTTCGGGCTTCCCTGGTGGCGCAGTGGTTGAGAGTCCGCCTGCCGATTCAGGGAACACGGGTTCGTGCCCCGGTCCGGGAAGATCCCACATGCCGCGGAGTGGCTAGGCCCGTGAGCCATGGCCACTGAGCCTGCACGTCCGGAGGCCCGCGAACACAAAAAAAAAAAAAAAAAAAAAAAAAAAAAAGTTCAAACTCTATATAATGCTCAGGAAGATATATAGATATATATAGATATATATAGATATAGATAGATATAGATATAGATAGATAGATAGATATCTTCACACTTATTTCATCCTCTCCTCCAAATGTGGAGACTGTCTACCATGTCAACACCACACCAGTTTTGGAAATGAAACAAATATTGGAACTTGTGGATTTTTTTTTTTTTTTTTTTTTTTTTTTTT
>NW_006781519.1:1961123-1976751 GCF_000442215.2 Lipotes vexillifer | reverse complement strand
CTGTCCGCGGGCCTCTCACTGTTGTGGCCTCTCCCGTTGCGGAGCAACAGGCTCCGGACACGCAGGCTCAGCGGCCATGGCTCACGGGCGCAGCCGCTCCACGGCATGTGGAAACTTCCCAGACCAGAGCACAAACCCGTGTCCCCTGCATCGGCAGGCGGACTCTCAACCACTGCGCCACCAGGGAAGCCCCGGAACTTGTGGATTTGACAATTAACAATTCAGAATGTTTTCATTGAAGATGAAATGTTATTCTCTGTAAAGAAACCAAGCCAGCTGGACTACTTATTTGCCAACTTAACATTTATCTCTGTTCTATAGCAAGTACTTTACCATCCCTTGGCTACATACTTAGGTCTCCACAATTTGCATCCTAGAACTAACAACTAAATCAAACCTCTTCAGCATTTAGAAAGGTCTACTTTAAAAAAAATGTTTATTTCCTTTGAACAACTAGCAGCTGAGCTAGTTGCACATAGTGATTTTAGTTCAAGTGATTAAATTAGAGTCTCCCTTAGGGACACAAGCTGAGACAATATATCAAGTGTTTTTCAAACATATCAGATTATTTAGCTTATTTTCTACCACATTTTCTAACACTTACTACATTAGACATGTGTTGATAATGATTCTAGAACAAGTCAAAAGCAAAGAAAAAATTCTATTAATTTATTATTTGATTCCACCTAAACCTCCATCTTATTTATTGCAATGACTTTTTAATGCTTTTGGGTATATGGATATCCACCTAGAGACATAATTACTTGTGTTTACAAAAAACTTGAGAACAATTAAAATACAAAATTATTATAATAAATACAAATAATCTGAATAAGAGCAAGTACAATTTACAGAATGCCTACATTTTCCAGTAAGTATTCCTACTGATATAGATATGTATATATATTTATAGCAATGTATGCATATTTTGAAATAAGTATTTTCTGGTTATACTTTGTATATAATTTGGAAGTTCTGTTACATTACTGCAAAGGCTTCACAGTGGAATCATGAAATATTTGGAATTTGAGACCAAATTTAGACATATTCGCTTTTAGAAAATGAGGTTGTTTGCCTATCTTTATTCTTTAGCTTATTTGCTCATCTCTGAATACCAAAAGTGGAGGCATTTAAATACTTTCACCTTCTATCAGAAATAAACTATTATGCCAGCTCAAAAAGCAGCTCCTTATTTCCCAAATGGGTAAAATGTTTTATGAAGAAATGTTATCAAAATGCTTTGTGACAATTCTTTGGTTCTGCTGGGTTTATCAGTTTGAAACTAAAATGTGTCATGGAGAGTGTGCTTCTTTTCTCCTTATTCTGATAGGTGTAAAATTTATCAACATAAGACTGCCTGAGGCTGTGGTGATATAGCACCTGCTAGTCACTACATTTTAGTGTAAATCACATTTTTGTCTTCATAACCCTGTGGCCTTGATCACACACACCTTCAAATGTGGGAAGAATCAAACTCCACAGTTCTCATTAGAGCAAATGTTACTTTGTACTAATCCTCAACAAAAGTAGCTTTGAAAATGTCCTTACTCTATAAGAATCTGGCCCCTTTTTAGTTCTTGTTTCAACTATTCAGAATGAAAATCATATCATTTATCTTAACATATCTTCAGCTCTATGAAATTCAATAATTCTTCTATGTGTGATATATCATCAGGAATGTTGAAATCTCATTTCAGAATATTTATTACATTAGAATCTAATTCATAAATGAATTAAGTTACAGTTATAATTTAGGCCAATTTTTCAATCTCTCTTAACACTATTAAGTAGAAAAAATATTTTTATACTACTAAATGGCAGAGAAAACTCAATATTTAGAATGAAATCAAATCAATGAAAGAGAATCAGTGCCAAATGAGGGCCATTTTAATATTATCTGACTCTAATTACACACATCTTCACTTTTACTTTCTGTCTGCTTTCCCCCAATGTGTTCCCACAGCTTTTACATAACAACCTGTTACACTTCAGATTTTCTCATTAAATGTGTGACTTGAATCTCTGAATTAGGCAATAGTCCCTGAAGTAAATTACTTGGAGAATTTTTCAGATTAAATATTGGTTTGAGGACTATCTACCATATACATATATAATTTCCTTCCTGAGGACTCAAGTACTAATTCATTTAAACAAATTATTAGTTAGTTCTTTGCCTGCTCAATAAGAAACTGAATTTCATTCCAAATATGCATTAGACTTTTGTTTCTCAATTGTTTTCTTCTAATATTCAATAACTTTTACTTTTTCTTAATGCTTATGTGACTCTATTTTGAATCGCAAAGGAACACATTCTCAAATACATCCAATGAATTGCCATTTCTGTTTTGCTTCACCCCCTGAACATATGAAATGTAATTTCCTCAGATGTCATATGAACTCATGTGTCCTGCTGATATTAATATACAGAGTAATTATGTGCCTGTCCTTGAAGACAAACCATTTATTTCTTAAACAACTAATGCAGATACATTACAATGCAGATTTCAATTATACAGGTAATATAGATAATATGTAATACAGATACAGGGTCAAGAAATGACTTCCAAGACTAGATATAACATCTTTTATTCTTAATAGATTTAAAATGAGTTGATTTGTGATCATAAATATTCCTCTTAAATAAAAAGTTGACCTTGATTTAATGTACAAATAATACTAAAATGCTAATGGGTAGTGTATTGTAACAGAAAAATGTGAGACTACGAACATCTGGGTGAGTTTAGGCAAATCATTTTACATTTCTAGATTTTTGTTCCCTAATCTGAAACATCAAAGAGGATCATTAGGTGATTAATTTCTATTGTACTTATACACATGATATTTTAAGCAAAATAATAAAAGCATAATATAGATATCAGATAGCAAAGCAATTGACTATCTTCATTATTAGAATTATGACTTTAGTAGCTTGGAATTATCAAATTTAATTTTATGAGGTAGCTAAAGGAAATTAGATATTTTTGTTACTGCTGAAGTTTAAATAAAATTTGCCATAGTTTTTAAATATAGTGATTCTCATTTATTTTCAGTAATTTCTCTAGGATAGAGTTTTTTAACTTTTGTTACAAAAAAAATGGTCTCCATACACTTTTCTCTTAAAGGAGATACTATGCTCTCATAAACCTACTTAGTTTTTTACTATTTCTCCTTTTTATACATTTCACAAACCTTTTAATTTGAAAAAAATCCAAACCTGCTGAAAAGTTGAAAGAATAGAATAATGAGTACCCATATAATATGTCTCACCTAGATTCACCAATTGTTAACATTTTGCCATATTTGGTTTCTCCTTTTCTTTCTTTAAATAGAGACAGACAGACACACACACACACACACACACACACACACACACACACATTTGGAACCTTTTCAAAATAAATTGCTGGGGTTTTTCAAGATGGTGGAGGAATAGGAGGATGTGGAGTCCATCTCTCTCCACAAATGCATCAAGAATACACCTACAGATGGAACAATTCTCACAGAGCACCAGCTGAACACTAGCAGAAGACCTTGGACACTGGCAATGACTGGAAAGATCCCTGAATAACTGGGTAGGACAAAAGAAAGAGGAAGGTAAAACGAAGAGGAGAGGAAGCAGGATGGGATCTGTGCCCCTGTGTGGGGAGCTGAGGAAGAGAAGGGGTTCCTGCATCCAGGAAAGCTCCCTCACTGAAGGGGAAATCAGGTGGGACAGCAGGGTAACATCTGAGGCTGTTGGAGGAGGGTGAAACAGCTGGTCTGTGGCAGATAGGACAGAGTGAGACCTACGCAAATGGTCTGTGCCACACCCTTGTGTGTCCCAGACTGGGATGTGTTTCCACCGGTGTGCACAGGGGCTGGGAGCTGGAATGTGGGTATTGGAGAGCAAACCCGGGGCAAAGACTGCCATGGGCTGCAAGCAGACAGCCTGAAGCGTTGGGAGGGAGGTAATCCACAACCAGGAATATTTATGCAGGAGGCCCGGGCTGCCACAGAAGCAAGGCAATGCTGTTGAGTGATGTGCAAGAGGTGGAGGCACCACTGACGCTTCTCTCTCCCCACTCACTAGGCCCTGCCACCCCAGGTGCTAGGAAAGGGCCCTGCCAAGGCTGGCACATATGTGCCTGCTGCTGGGTGCCAGGAACAACCCCTACTGAGGCTGACCTTCTTGTGCCTGTTGCCAGGCACTATGAAAGGCCACCACCAGGGCTGTGCTAAGAAAGGCTCCTGCTAGGGCTGCGTCTCTCACCTGTGGCTGCCAGCTTCCCCGCACACCTTTTCACCAGTGGGACTGGATGTCTCGTGGCTGCCGACCCCCACTATGCGCATGTTACTGCTGGGGCTCCTGGGACCCCAGCTGGGGCAGCTGTGCCACCTCTGCGCCCTGTCTTACTGAGGCAGACCCGAGTGCTCCAGGACAGCCTCAGGAGCAGGCCCCTGTGGGTGGCCCACATGCAGAGATGGGGCTAGAACTACAGCTGAGCCCCAGGGGCAGGGAAACTAAATAAGAGAAACAAAAATCTTTCATTCAGCTGCACAAGCTGCAGGTTAAATCCCTGTTATCAGCTTGGTAAACCTTGTGTATATGGAATATCTGAATGGACAACAAGTGTTCCCATAACTGAGACTGGTCTGTAGGGGAAAGTACATGCAAGAGTTGGTCCAGGTCACAGTCTGACCTGCCCCCACAGTGCCCACAGCAGTTCCAGTGACCTACCTAGAGGTATTGGAGGGCCTGTTGGGGAGGCAGAAGTTGGCCATGACTCACGGTGTGGGCAAGGACACTGACAGAGGAGGCCCCAGAAAAATATTCTTATTACTATTATTTTTTTATGTTTTGTTTTGTTTTCTTGTTGTTTCATTATATTTAAAAATAAAATTATTTATTTAAAAAATTTAAAAACATAATATATTTTTCATTTTTAAAATTTTTCTATTTTTACTTTACTTTTCATTGTTTTGTGTTTTCTCCTTGTTTTGCTGTGTTTTTTAATTTTTTTGATTTTTCTGTGCCTGTTTTATGTTTTCTTTGCTTTTTTTTTAGTTTGCATTCTGCATTTGTTATGTTGTTTGCTTTTGTTAGTTTTGTTTTTAATTGGTTTCATTTTTGGGTTCACTTATTTGTCTGGTTGTTCTCTTGCTTTTTGTTATCTTTGTTTTTGTTTCTTTTTTCGTATGTGTTTGTTTCTTAGTTTTTGTTTGTTTGGTTTTGCTTTTACCATTTGTCTTGGGTTTTATTTGTCTGTTTATTTCTTTTTTTTAAACTGTTGCTGTTACTGTTTGTTTGTTTTTGTCATTGCTATTTGTATTGAGTTCTGTTAGTCTCTTTGTTTTCTTCTCTCCTCTTTTTTCTTTTTTTTTTCCACACCATGTGGCTTGCGGCATCTTATTTCCCCAGCCGGGGGTCAGACCTGAGCCTCTGGGGTGGGAGTGTTTAGTCCAGGATGTTGGATTGCCAGAGAATTCTTGGCTCCAGGGAATATTAATTGGTGAGACCTCTACAAGAAGTCTCCATCTCAATTCCAAGACCCGGCCCCTCAACTGCCTACAGTCTCCAGTGCTGGACACCTCACCCCAAACAACAAGCAAGACAGGAACACAACCCCACCCATTAGCAGAAAGGCTGCCTAAGGTCATACTAAGCTTACAGACATCCCAAAACACACTACCTGAAGTGGCCCTGCCCATCAGAAAGACAAGATCCATCTCCACCCACCAGAGCACAGCCACCAGTCCCTTCTACCAGGAAGCCTACACATGCCACTGGACCAACCTCACCCACTGGGGGAAGACACCTGAAGCAAGAAGAACAAGGACCCTGCAGGCTTTGGAAAGGATACCTCAAACACAGTAAGTTAGACAAGATGAGAAGAAAGAGAAATATATTGCAGACAAAGGAGCAAAGTAAAAGCCCACAAGAACAAATAGATGAAGAAGAAATAGGCCAATCTATCTGAAAAAGTATTCAGAGTAATGATAGTAAAGATGATCCAGGATATCAGAAAAAGAATGGAGGCAAGGATCGAGAAGATACAAGAAATGTTTAACAAAGACCTACAAGAATTAAAGAATAAACAAACAGAGATGAACAATACAAAAACTGAAATGAAAAATACACTAGAAGGAATCAATGGCAGAAAAATTGAGGCAGAAGAATGGATAAGTGAGCTGGAAGATAAATTGATAGAAATAACTGCCACAGAGCAGAATAAAGAAAACAGAATGAAAAGAAATGAAGACAGTCTCAGAGACCTCTTAAATGCACTAATATTTGAATTATAGGGGTCCCAGAAGAAGAAGATAAAGAGAAAGGGTCTGAGAAAATATTTGAAGAGCTTATAGTTGAAAACTTCCCTAACATGGGAAAGGAAATAGCCACCTAAGTCCAGGAAACACAGAGAGTCCCATACAGGATAAACCCAAGGAGAAACACACTGAGACACATATTAATCAAACTAAAAAAAATATAAACACAAAGACAAAATATTAAAAGCAGCAAGGGAAAAGCAATAAAAAATATTCAAGAGAATCCCCATAAGGTTATCAGCTGACTTTTCAGCAGAAACTCTGCAGGCCAGAAAGGAGTGGCAGGATATATTTAAAGTGATGAAAGGGAAAAACCTACAACCAAGGTTACGCTATCCAGCAAGGATATCATTCAGATTCGATGGAGAAATCAAAAGCTTTACAGACAAGCAAAAGTTAGAGAATTCAGCACCACCAAGCCAGTTTTACAACAAATGCTAAAGGAACTTTTCTAGGTGAGAAACACAAGAGAAGGAAAAAGACTTACCAAAACAAACACAAAGCAATTAAGAAAATGGTAATAGGAACATACATATTGATAATTACCTTAAATGTAAATGGATTAAATGCTCCAACCAAAAGACACAGACTGGCTGAATGGATACAGAAACAAGACCCATATATATGCTGTCTACAAGAGACCCACTTCAGACCTAGGGACACACACAGAATGAAAATGAGGGGATAGAAAAAAAATATTCCATGCGAATGGAAATCAAAAGAAAGCTGTAGTAGAAATACTCATATCAGAAAAAATATATTTTAAAATAAGTACTCTTACAAGAGACAAGGAAGGACACTACATAATGATCAAGGGATCAATTCAAGAAGAAGATATAACAATTATAAATATTTATGCACCCAACACAGGAGCACCTCAATACATAAGGCAAGTGCTAGCAGCCATAAAAGGGGCAATCAACTGTAACACAGAAATAGTGGGGATCTTTAAGACCCCACATACACCAATGAACAGATCATTCAGACAGAAACTTAATAAGGAAACACAAGCCTTAAATGACATATTAGACAAGATAGACTTAATTGATATGTTTAGGACATTCTATCCAAAAGCAGCAGAATACACTTTCTTCTCAAGTGCACACAGAACATACTTGAGGATAGAGCATATCTTGGGTCACAAATCAAGCCTCAGTACATTTAAGAAAATTTAAATCATATCAAGCATCTTTTCTAATCAAAATGCTATGAGATTAGAAATCAATAACAGAAAAAAAAACTGTAAAAAACACAAACAAATGGAAGCTAAACAATTTGCTACTAAATAACCAAGAGATAACTGGAGAAATCAAACAGGAACTCAAAAAATACCTAGAAACAAATGACAACAAAAACACAATGACCCAAAACCTATGGGATGCAGCAAAAGCAGTTCTAAGAGGGAAGTTTATAGCAATACAATCCTACCTCAAGAAACATGAAAACTTTCAAATAAACAACCTAACCTTACACCTAAAGAAACTAGAGAAAGAAGAAAAAACAAAACCCAAAGTTAGTAGAAGGAAAGAAATCATAAAGATCAGAACAGAAATAAATGAAATAGAGATGAAGAAAACAATAACAAAGATCAATAAAACTAAAAGCTGGTTCTTTGAGAAGATAAACAAAATTGATAAACATTTGGTCAGACTCATCAAGAAAAAAAAGGAGAGGACTCAAATCAATAAAATTAGAAATGAAAAAGGAGAAGTTACAACTGACACCACAGAAATACAAAGAACATAAGAGACTACTACAAGCAACTCTATGCCAAAAAAATGGACAACCTGGAAGAAATGGACAAATTCTTAGAAAAGTACAACCTTCCAAAATGGAACCAGGAAGAAATAGAGAATATAAACAGACCAATCACAAGTAATGAAATCAAAACTGTGATTAAAAATCTTCCAACAAACGAAAGTCCAGGACTGGATGGCTTCACAGGCGAATTCTATCAAACATTTAGAGAAGAGCTAACACCCATCCTTCTCAAACTCTTCTAAATAATTGCAGAGGGAGGAACACTCCCAAACTAATTCTGTGAGGCCAGCATCACCCTGATACCAAAATCAGACAAGGCTATCACAAAAAAAGAAATTACAGGCCAACATCACTGATGAACATAGACACAAAAATCATTAGCAAAATACTAGCAGACCAAATCCAACAACACATTAAAAGCCTCATACACTGTGATCAAGTGGGATTTATTCCAAGGATGCAAGTATTCTTCAATATATGCAAATCAATCAATGTCATACACCGTATTAACAAACTGAAGAACAAAAAACATATGATCATTTCAATAGATGCAGAAAAAGCTTTTGAAAAACTCAACAAACATTTATGATAAAAACACTCCAGAAAGTGGGCATAGAGGGAACATAGCTCAACATAATAAAAGCCATATATGACAAACCCACAGAAGACATCTTTCACAATGGTGAAAAACTGAAAGTATTTCTTCTAAGATCAGAAACAAGACAATGGTGTCCACTCTTGCCACTGTTATTCAGCATAGTCTTGGAAGTCCTAGCCACAGCAATCAGGGAAGAATAAGAAACAAAAGAAATCCAAATTGGAAAAGAAGAAGTAAAACTGTCACTGTTTGCAGACGACATGACACTATACATACAGAATCCTAAAGATGCCACCAGAAAACTACTAGAGCTAATCAATGAATTTAGTAAAGTTGCAGGATACAAAATTTATACACAGAAATCTTCCATTACTATACACTAACAATGAAGGATCAGAAAGAGAAATTAATGAAACAATCCCATTTACCACTGCAACAAAAGGAGTAAAATACCTAGGAATAAACCTACCTAAGGAGGCAAAAGACCTGTATGCAGAAAAACTGTAAGATGTTGAGGAAAGAAATCAAAGATGACACAAACAGATGGAGAGATATACCATGTTCTTGGATTGGAAGAATCAATATTGTGAAAATGACCATACTACCTAAAGCAATCCACAGATTCAATGCAATCCCTATCAAACTACCAATGGCATTTTTCACAGAATTGTAATAAAAATTTTTACAGTTTGTATGGAAACACAGAAGACCCCGAATAGCCAAAGCAATCTTGAGAGCAAAAAACGGAGCTGGAGGAATCAGGCTTCCTAACTTCAGACTATACAACAAAGCTACAGCCATCAAATCAGTATGGTATTGGCACAAAAACAGACATATGGATCAACAGAACAGAATAGAGAGCCCAGAGATAAACCCATGCACCTATGGTCACCGAATCTATGACAACGTAGGCAAGAATATACAATGGATAAAGACAGCCTCTTCAATAAGTGGTGCTAGGAAAACTGGACAGCTACATGTAAAAGAATGAAATTAGAATACTCCGTAACACCATACACAAAAATAAACTCAAAATAGATTAAAGACCTGAATGTAAGGCCAGGCACTATAAAACTTTTAGAGAAAAATATAGGCAGAACCTTCTTTGACATAAATTGTGGCAAGATCCTTTCTGACCCACCTCCTAGGGTAATGGGAATAAAAACAAAAATAAACACATGGAACCTAATGAGACTTAAAAGCTTTTGCATAGCAAAAGAAACCATAAACAAGACAAAAAGACAACCCTCAGAATGGGAGAGAATATTTGCAAATGATACAACTGACAAAGGATTAATCTCCAAAATCCACAAACAGCTCATCCAACTGAATATCAAAAAAAACAAACCACCCAGTAAAAAATTAAGCAGAAGACTTAAATAGACATTTCTCCAAAGAAGACATACAGATGGCCAACAAACTCATGAAAAGATGCTCAATATCACTACTTATTAGAGATATCCAAATCAAAACTGCAATGAGGTATCACCTCACACCCATCAGAATAGCCCTCATTAAAAAATCTATAAACAATAAATGCTGGAGAGGATGTGGAGGAAAGGGAACCCTCTTGCACTGTTGGTGGGGATGTAAATAGATACAGCCACTATGGAGAACTGTATGGAGTTTCCTTAAAAAACTAAAAATAGAACTACAATATGACCCAGCAGTCCCACTACTGGACCTATACCCTGAGAAAACCATAATTCTGAAAGATACATGCACCCCAATATTCATTGTAGCACTATTTACAATAGCCTGGACATGGAAGCAACCTAAATGTCCATCAACAGAGGAATGGATAAAGAAGATGTTGTGCATATATACAATAGAGTATTACTCAGCCATATAAAGGAACGAAATTGGGTTATTTGTAGAGATGTGGATGGACCTATAGACTGTCATACAGAGTGAAGTAAGTCAGAAAGAGAAAAACAAATATTGTATACTAATGCATATATTGTATACTAATGCATATATTGTACAGATGATCTTATCTGCAAGACAGAAATAAAGACACAGATGTAGAGAACAGACATATGGATACCAAGGGGGAAGCGGGGGTGTCAGGTCAGATGAATTGGGAGACTGGGATTGACATATATACAATATTGATACTATGTCTAAAATAGGTAACTATTGAAAACTTACTGTATAGCTCAGGGAACTCTACTCAGTGCTGTGTGCTGACCTAAATGGGACAGAAATTCCAAAAAGAGGGGGTATATGTATATGTATAGCTGATTGACTTTGCTATACAGTAGAAAGTAACACAACATTGTAAAGCAACTATACTCCAATAAAATTTAATTTAAAAGAAACAAAGTAAGTTACTGATATCATGAAGTTTTACCCCTAGCACTTCAGCAGCATGTGTCCCCAAAGCACATGAAGTTTGTCCTGCATAACCACAAAATTATTACAACAACCAAGAAATTTAAATGTGTAAAAAGTATTATCTACTGTATTTGAATATCCCTAATTATTCTAATAATGGGCTTTATAGTTATTGCTTTTGACTGATTCAATATTCAACCACAACATTAACATTTTAAGGAGTTCAGACCAGTTACTTTGTAAAAAATATACAAACTAGATTTTTATGATTGTTTCTTCATTATTACATTCAGATTAAACAGTTTTGATAAGATTACTACAAGGTGATATTGTATATTTTCATAACATCAGAAAGTAAATAATGACAGCATGGACCCACTACTGATGATGTTGAATTTGACTGATCATTTAGATAATGTCTGCCTCAAAAGGTACTTTTCTCCTCTGTAAAGGTACCTTTCTCTTATGAATTATTAATTAGTATTCTATTGTGTGTGTGTGTGTTTATTTATTATTATTTTATTGTGTGTGTGTGTGTGTGTGTGTGTGTGTGTGTGTGTGTGTGTGTGTGTGTATCCTACATCTTCTTTTTCCCTTCTTCCATTGGTGGGCACTTAGGTTATTTTTATACCATGGCTATTGTAAATCATGCTGTGGTGAGCATAGGGGTGCATATATCATTCTGAATAAGTATTTTTATTTACTTTGGATAAATGTCCATACGTGGAATAGCTGGATCATATGGTAGGTCTATTCTTAATTTTTGAGGAATCTCCAGAATATAAAAAACAAAAAAAACAAACAAAATAAATGAACAAACCAAAGCAAACAAGAAGAAACACATAGATACAGAGAACAGAGTAGTGGTTACCAGAGGGGAAGAGGCTGGGAGGAGGAGAGCTAAATGGGTAAAGGTGATCAACTGTATGGTAATGAAAGGAAACTCAATTTCTGGTGGTGAGCATGCTGTAGTGTATATAGAAGTAGAAATATAATGTACACATGAAACTTATGTAATGTTGTAAACCAATGCTACCTCAATTAAAAAAAGAAAAGAAAATTGATAATAACAACCACACAGACATATAAGAAATCAATAAGTAAACTGTGGGGTGATACTTTGAGACCACCTAAATATCTTGGTCTCCAACACCTTTTCACTCAATGGCTTTAGAATGTGTAAAGGATCATTAGCATGATCCCTGCCTGAATTAGTCATTATGTTACAGTGGCAAAGTGGTTATAATCTAATTACATTTTTCCTTTAATATTTATTAGCTAGCATTTTTCTTTAAAGAAAGTTTTCTTTTAATAACTTTCTTATTAAAGAAATTTACAAAGATAAACAAAATAGAATAATACAATGAACTCCCATGTATTCATCACACAACCTCAACAATTAATGTTTTGCCAGTGTTGCTTCATTTACTTTTTTATGTTGGCATGCTTGTGTTGCTGGAGTATTTTAAAGAAAATTCCAGACATGATGGCATTTCATGCCTACTTTATAAAAAAATTAGCCACAATTTAACTAAACTCTATTTTCTCTTTTCCTACTAGATTAGAAGTAACCAATTTAGAATATACAGAGAAATGTTGGAGGCAAGCAACATGAGAGCAGTGAGTTTTAACAGCTCATAGTGAAATAGTATAATGAAAAAGTATATGCAGAATATGGTTGTGTACTATAGTAGAATACAATATTGAATATTTATGATAACCTGGGGTTAGCTAAAAGAAAGTTGTGTATAATGTTTAATAACTTTTATATAAGAATGCAAAGACATGCATAATTATTTCATAATGTTATATAGACAGATGCCTATAGAAATACTAAAAGATTTTTAAATAAATACAGGGTTTTGTACTTGAATGGATTATCTTCAGTACCTAGAAAATTTACCCATAAGGCCAGATATGAATCTGACAGTATTATGTGTTAAAAAGTAATAAATATAACATAGTTTCATTTTAGGCCCTGTTACCTAAGTGGAAATAAAATTTTAAAACAGGGCTATAAAGCACATATGAATCACAAAAACTATTATTTAGTCTTATATGCTTCCCAGGTATCAGCAGTCAGAGTAGACTAGATGGATTTAGGGATGACTTGATCTGTAGGTAGATCTGAATCATTTTGTTGTGTGAATCCCAGAAGCTAATTATAAAAACACCTAGGTATTAGGACAGGACATGCCAGACCTCAACTGAATGGAAGAGCCTTAAATGGCAGTTAAGTTCAGTCAGACCAAGTGTATGTTTTTTTCCCCGACTTTACATAGAGTGCTTTAGGATTCACCTCTCAAAATTATACGTCTAGTAACATTAATTAAGATGAGCAAAAACTCATCATCTTATACTTTACAACTAGGTGTAAGTTCGTCCACTGAGACTTTTCTGGACTGATGTCCATTTCCAGAAATGAAGATATGCTTACTTTTTGAGGTGTTACACTTGACTTCAAAACTCTTTTTTATAATCAACACAGCAATGTTGGAACCTGGCTCCTTTTTAGAATAGAAACCACAGGAAAACACAAAGGTGTCCAATGATTTGGTATATGGAATATTAGACAAAAATCAAAGATCAAGAGGGGCTGGGGAAACTCCATAGTTTATTTCCTAATGAAAAAAGGTTTATGAAAATTTTGGCCAAAGCCTTTAGTTTTTTTTTTCCTTTTTACAAATACGTTAGTTTAAGGAAATTCCACACATTGGCAGCATAATTAGAAGCAAAAGGTGATTTTACTTGTCCCATGTCATCACAACCATTTAATCGTGAATTGGAGCAATTGTGGGAAAGTGGGAGGAGTCAATTAATAGTAGGTTACTGTGTGTATGGAAACCAATTTGTTCTTGAGAATGGAAGAGGTGTGACAGGAATTTGTAATAAGAGAGGGGAGGGGGCTTCCCTGGTGGCGCAGCGGTTGAGAGTCCGCCTGCCGATGCAGGAGATGCGGGTTCGTGCCCCCACATGCCGCAGAGCGGCTGTGCCCGTGAGCCATGGCCGTTGAGCCTGCGCGTCTGGAGTCTGTGCTCCGCGATGGGAGAGGCCACAGCAGTGAGAGGCCCGCGTACCGCAAAAAATAATAATAATAAAAAAAAATAAGAGAGGGGAATTTCAATATTTATAATTTTGAAAGTGGAGTAGTATTTAATCATGAGGAGAACAATTACATAGTGGCATTATTGGGTGACTGATCATAATAGATGAGATCGTGGAAGTTGAGGAGCCAAGGTGTCATCTTTATACCTGTTGAAATCTGTGACTGCACAGGTAAGAGAAGGATAGATTGGTGTGAAGATTATGAGATGTTGAGGTCATTGAAGATGATGGAAGAGCATCCTAGAGTCTGATAGATGAATGTAATATGAAATAGAGAAGTGATGTAAAAATATGCCTAAAATTTCAAAATGGAAGACATTTTAAAGTGAAGATTGCAGAACAGTGGTGGGGAAATAGTGAAGAACGAGGATTATGGCAACCTGTATTTGTCAGGAGCAGTAACCTCTACTGTAGGAGGTTATAGAGCATGTAAGTTTGGGCAAATGTGTTTTTCCTGGTTAAGGAATGCAAAACTGAACTATCTCCCTGATGACATCTTTATTACCTTTAATATACATAAACATGTTTTGCCTGTGTTCCATGCTGTCCTTTTAAAATTAATGTTTCATATACTTAGATTTATATGCTATAGGGGAGAAATGCAACAAGCACTTAAGATAAATGGGCAAAAAATCTTTGGACAGGTTGAAATCTGTTGCACATTTTGTCCAGGTTTGAACATAGTTTTCCTAATGATAAATGTAATCTGCAGGGTCAGTGTGGAACATTTGTTAAGCATAAGTAAAGTACGTAGAAATAAAAGAAAAAAAAAAGCATGTCCCACTCCTCAGAGATATAAGTTTCTTAAAAAAATATTTCCTTTTGGTCTTTTTTCTTTATTTTGAAAGAAATATATTCTAAACATATAGGAAAATATAGAGAATAATATTACAGTTATGCATATGCTCAACCACCCAGCTGTCACAAATATTAACAATTTGCCATAACATCAATTTTTTTAAAAAGGAAATAACATTTAACCAAAGAGATTAACAGCATTCTCCAAACTATTCCCACACACTCTCTTCCCAGTAAGTACCATCTTGAAGTTGATTTCCATCCTTTCTGTATTTTTATACATTTCCTATATATTTATGTATTCATAAATTATATAAAGGAATATGTTTTTTAAATTTACAAAAATTATATCACACTGTGCATATCCTTCGGAAACTCACATTTTTCACTCAAAGTCATGTCTTTTAAAAGATTGTGCATGTTGATACATGGAGATCTAATTGATTCATTTTAACTGCTAAATAATATTCCATTGCATGAGTTAGTATACCATCATTTTTTTTCTATTTTCCTATTAATAGAATTTCAGTTATTTCTGTTAAAAATTAAAAAGTGTTGCAGTGAAAATCCTCATTCATGTGGCCTTGTACAAACTGATAAAATTTCTCTAGTGTATGTATCTGGAAGTGGACTTGCCGGGTCATAAGTTACATGTTTAACTTCATTAGATACAGCCAAAATGTCCTTCAAAGTGGACATAACGATTTACCATCCCATCAACAA
>NW_006781519.1:1953607-1961113 GCF_000442215.2 Lipotes vexillifer | reverse complement strand
CCTTCCCCTACATGAACACTTGGTGTCGTCAGTCTTTTTACATTTTCGCCAATCTGCTAACTGTAAACTAATCTCTGGCTCCATTTCTTTCCCCTGATTTCTAGTGAGGTTAGGGTTAGAATGCCTTTCTCTTTAAGGCATGTACTGACCAATATGGTTTCCTCTTTTGTGAACTTTTTGTTCATTTTTCTGTGGGTAGTTTGTCTTTTATGATTTTTAGTTTTTACATGTTATGGATGCTATTGTTTTTGTCAGTTATATGCATTTCAGATATCTTCCAGTCGGTATCTTCTCTTTTAGCTTAGCTTATGGTGTATTTTGATGTATAGATGTCTTTAATTCTAATGTAGTCAAAGAAGAGATTGTGGTGAGCAAAAGAACTTTGCAATATTGATAGCTCACTTATTTAGTTTTCATTTGTTAACTATTTATTTGGCATCAACTAGGTGCCAGACACTGTTCTAAGAAACAACAAGAACCAACCTAAGTCTCTGAACTCATGGGCATTATTAGTAGGTGAAATTGGCAATAAAAAACACAAATACACATCCACATAAAATAATATCACAATGATAAATATTGTAAAGTGAAATAAAGCAGGGTAAGGGGGTATAGAATGAGAGTGGTGTGCTCTTTTATATAGTGTGGTTAGGGATGGCCTTTCTAAGAGGTAACATTTGAATGAAGAACTGAATGAAGTGAAAGAGTGAATCACACCTGTGTGTAAAATCTTCCAAGCCATGTAGAGACACATGTAGAGGCTTTGAAGCTACTATAGTGTTCTTGGGGTATTTGACCAAAAGTACGGAGGGGCAGTGTGCCTGGCATGCAGTGACTGAGGGGAGATGAGGTTGGGGAGGTACAGGTTAGTGGGATGGAAACTAAAGATTGAGGGATATTGATCTCCATCAGACCTTTCTGTTGTGGTTGTTTTACCTGATTGCATTTTTAATGGATAGGCTGAATCTATTGAAATTGTCCAGATTAAAATGGCCATCAACTGTCTTGTGAACTATATGCTATATGGTATTATTATCACCAATTTTTCAGCCAAGAAAAGAGAAAAGCAACTCACCTCAGGATAACCAATGGAGGGAATTTGTTCTCAGGTCTTTTTACTATATGATCTCATTCTACTAAGCCATGAAAGACTAAGCTAGTAGTCCTTCAACATTAGTGTGCATAATAGTTGTGTATGGTGTTTAACATGCAAATTACTGAGCCCCATCTGGAGAGATTCAGATTCAGTAGATCTGTGGGAGGTTCTAGGAATCTGCATTTTAGCAAGAACCACCATCCCACCTCGTGTTATCTAATGCATTTATTCCAGGGATCACATATTGAGAAAAACTATGCCAATGAGCCAAGTTTGAGTTCAGAAGTTTTATACAGAAGATATAGAGACAGTGGTAGGGCAAAATCCAAGTGAATAGTGAGATGGCATAGAGGTACCAGTCAGGTAGTTTGAAAAGAGGTAAATGGGCAGAGCTTACTACTCCAGAGGTAGGTGTCAGAGACCCAGCTGAAGAGGGATGAGTTACCTTAGGACAGTGTTTCCAAAACATTTTGAAAATCATAATTATTTGGGAAGCTTTAAACATAGATTTGCAGACCCCACCCTAAAAATTATTTAACAATGCCAGGGAGAAGAAAGGGAGTGGTAGACAGGACCCCAAGAATTCCCAAGGTCAGCTAGAATTAGAATCCACTGAGATTAACACTCAGCCATTGAGAGGCTGAGTTGAAGAGGATAAAAATCCAGCCCTAACATACTAAAATGCAGCCCTTGAAAGGCAGAAGCACAAAGGACTGAGAGTCAAGCTCACCAGGGATAGAGGAAGTCAGCAGCCAGAGTGACCTGAAGCTGAGTTAGAGATCTTTTGAACTAGGAGCTCAAGTAGGACTGAGTTGTTTTGAGAAGAAAAATAAACCCTCCTGCTAGGATTAGGAGAGGCTGGGTTGGGGAACAGGCAAGCTAAGCAAAATGATTCATTTGATTTCTCGTTATGTTTTAGGATGAGCTGAAAGCACGTTTTTGACTTTTTAATTAATTCATTTTTTCTGCTGAAAGGAGAAAACATAAAGAAGGGAAATATTTTTTCTTGATTGAAATTTATAGTTTGTTTCATGTAAGCCATTATATTAACATGCTAGGCCTTGTTTCAGCAATCGTCTTTGTTCCTTTTGTTTTTATTTTCTGGGCTTTGGGTGGATAAACAGATCAGAAAGTGAACATTGCTGTGAGAGCTTTTATGTTGATACAGCCTGCACTGCACCATTTGGCATCCTAAAGATGTGGATTCTTTTTTTCACCCTTATGAATATGATGCAGTCTTTCCCCCTCCTTCCTCTGTACCCCTCTCTCTGAAATCTCATTCTTTTTATTTCACTGTAACTGTCCTGTTCCTTTCAGTTTATTTAAAGGTTTTCAATGTACAAAATATTGTAATATGTTTAGCATACCGTGTGAAAATGAAAAATAAAATTAAATGTGCAGGAAATGAAATTAGATAGTGCTCATGTTATAGTTATATGCTTATCAAATCTGAGAACAAAAAGCTAGATGTGTTCGAGGGCCAACAAAGGTCATTTGCAGCTGGTTTTGGAATCTTTTTGTTGGTGGTAGTTTTTCTGTTGTTGTTTGAATTGTCAGCTTCAGAGAGTCCCTTTGAAACAGATCCAGGCTATTGTACAATGCAACACTTTCATGAGAATAATAACCAAGTCGACCTTCCCTTGAGTTCCCTATTTTAGCCTTATTTCTAGTTAGGTCGAATTTAATATTTACAACCTAATTTTTTTCAGGATCTTATCTTTAACATAAGTACTATAGAGATTAATGTAATCGATCAGATTATTCAAATGATGCTCATGGGCAAATTCCGGTGTTGAGAATTGTTTTTCATTAAGTTTTAATGAGAAAATCATGCAACAATGTCTTGTATAATGATATTTTACCAAAATAAGGGTTATAGGATCCAGAGTGAAAATCTAAATGTAAAAATCAATAGCCTTGTGCTTTCTGACCAGGGAATGACTCAGCAGTCCCTTGGTACACACGGTGCCAGTGCTGCAGCTTCCCTATTGAATTGTAGGATTATTAAGTGGGCGTGTAGCCAGGTCAGTGTAGGATCCCTGTTGGCAAAGAGCAGGGGAGAGACCACTTCTGGTTTCGAGATTGCTTCTTCCTTTGTTTCTTCTTTCCCAGAGATAGCTACTGCAGCCATGGATTTTTGACCCATTTGCTATAGTACCAAAGGACTGTGGCAGTAACTAAACCCACCTTTCCCTGTGAAATTGTTCTTCCTTTGTTTCTAATTTTAACGACTGTCACTGCATAATAATTATGGTTTCCTGGCCGGCTGTTTCTCTCCACTAGAAACAAGGAATTGAATAAATACCGTCTCCCTGGATTTAATAATTAGATTTCATAATTCCAAGAAAAGATGTAGTATATTTACATCTACTACTTTAAACACCAATTTTATTGAGGTATAATTTACACACAATAAAATGGCACACATTTTATAGTTTAATGTGTTTTGACAAATGTATTCACCCATGTAACTACCATCCCAGTCATAATAGAGAACATTTCCATCACCTCTAAAGCTTCCCTCAAGATCCCTTGTAATTAATCCCCCATCTCCTGCACCAGGCAACAACATAGCTACCTTGTATCATTCTAGATTAGTTTTACTTCTTCAAGATCATAATATAAGTGGGAATCATACAATGTGTACTCTGGCATCTAGCTTCTTTCACTCGAATAGTGTTTTTTTTTTCCTCCTCTTTTTTTTTTGGCTATGCCACCATTTATTTTTCTATTTTCCTATTGATGAACATTTGGTTGTTTCCAGACTTTGGCTATTATCAATAAAGCTGCTGTAAACATTCATTTAGAAGTCTTTCTGTGAACATATATTTGCATCATTATTGAATAAATATCTAAAAGCAGAGTTGCCAGGTCAAAGGGTAAGTGCATATTTAACTCTATAACAAATGTCAAAACTATTTTCCAACATGATTTTATCATTTCATACTCCCACCAGCTGTGAATGAGAGTTCTAGTTTGCTCTATATCCTTGCCAACACTTGGTATTGCCAGTTTTATTTTATTTAAAAAAAATTTATCCATTCTTGTCATATTTATCAGTACTTCATTGTGATTTTAAGTTGACATTCCACAGAAGAATAGATTCTCAACATATTTTCATGTACTAATTGGACATTCATATATTTGTTTAGATGAAGTGTCTGTTTTTAATTGTTTATCTATATTTTATTGAGTTTATATAATCTGATACAAATCCTTTGTCAGATATATAGTACACATACCTTGCCCCCAGTTTACTTTTGTCATTTTCCTAACAAGGTCTTTCAAATAGTAAATGTTTAAAAATTTTGATTAAATTTACTTATTATTTTTTTCTTTTATGGTTAGTACTGTATATGTCCTGTCTAACATTTGCCAAATCCAAAGTTGCAAAGATTTTTTTCTATACTTTCATCTAGAGGATTTATAGCTGGTTTTTATGGTCTGTGATCCATTTTGAGTTTTCTTTTGTATGTGGTATGAAGTAGGGTTGAGACTTATTTTTTTCCAAACTGATTTTGATATATTTTTAAAAGATTAAAAAAATTATTTTCAAAAGTAATATATGTTCAGTGAAGATAATTTGGAAAACACAGAAAAGCACAAAAGAAAAATAAATGCCCATAATCTCAATGCCCTAAGATAACAAGTGTTTACAACTATTTCTGTCTTTATTTTTCCTCTGCATATATGTCCATACTTTTTTGATTTAAAAAAGCATCAGACTACAGAATCTATTCTGTAACCTAGAATTTGTACATAGCAATATGTTGTTTTCCTGAATCAATAAAATTAATGGTTTTATTAATGACTTTTTAATGGTTGCATCGTATTCCATCACATATATATTCTAGCATTTATTCTACCACTTCTTGATTTGTATACATTTGGGCTACTCTTTTTATTTATCCAGTTTTGCCATTATAAATAATGATGTAATTAATCTTAAATAAACTTTATTTTAGAACAATTTTATATTTATGAAAAAACTGTGAAGATGATTCATATATTCCCCTATTGTCTTACATTAATAATATTATGTTATTATTATTATGTTATTATCTTACATTAGAGTGGCACATTTTTCACAGTTAGTGAACCAATAGTGATACATTTTTATTAACTAAAATCCATACTTTATTCAGATTTCCTGTTTTTCTCTATTGTCCTTTTTCTGTTCCCAGATCCCATCCAGAATACCACATTATATTTAGTTATCAATTTATCCTTAGGCTGCCCTCAGCTCTGATAGATTCTCAGACTTTCCTTGTTTTTGATGACCTTGACAGTTTGAGGAGTATTGTTCAGGTATTTTATAGACGTGTCCCTCTAGTGAAATGTCTGATGTCTTTCTCATGATTAGAGTGGGGTTGTACATTCTTGGGCAAAAGATTACAGGGGTAAAGTTCCATTCTCAGCACATAACATCAAGGGTACATACTATCAATATGATTTATGATTATTGATATTGACATTGATCACCTGGCTGAGGTAATATTTCTCAAGTTTCTCTGCTGAAAAATTACTCTCCCCCCCTCCCTTTCCAAATTCTACTCTTTGGAAGGAAGCTACTCGCACAGCCCACACTTAAAAGATAGTGTGAGTGATTCATTTTTTTGTATATGCACCTTTACCATATATTTGATTTTTCCCCCTTAAAATCAGTTCCTAGAAATGGAATTGCTTGGTTTAAGATTTAGGGTATCCTTAAAGATACTGTTAATTATTTTATTACAAAATGATATGAAGTCAGAAGAAAAAAATGGAACACCACAAAAATGTAGAAAGTAAGAGAGAAATATTTTTCCTCTGGTCATCTGCAACACTTTGGTATATATCCTTCAAAATTCTATATGCTCATGTAATTTGTACACGTCCATGCACATACACACAAACACAGATCACTTCACACACCATGCACACTCCACATACACCTTCCACATGCCACAAAGCCTCTACATGCTGCAAGCACACACGTGCACTCATACACATGGTTTAAAAGAAAAAAACCCATGTTTTGCAATTAGTTTTTCATTTGCTATTACAACAGTAGAGTGTAGTGCTTAAAGTATAGTCTATGGAGCCATACTGTCTGCGTTTTAATGCAGGTTCTGCCATTTGCTACCTGTGTGGCCTTGAGCAGTTTACTTAGCCTCTCTGCCTCTGAGATTTTTTTATAAAGCAGTTGAGAAATGATTAAATTAGAATATACATGGGAACTTAGAACACTGAGTTGACAGTCACTCAATAAGTGCTCAATAAACGTTTTAGTAAGAAAGTGCTCCATAAATGTGTTAGCTATTTTTGATTATTGTTATTGTTATTTTTTTCATGTAATTACATAGAATTTTATCTCATTCTTTCCAATGATATCATAGTACTCCATTGTACAGGTATAATACATTAATATAACTAATCTTATATTGATTTGAATGCCTTTCTTTTTGCTTTAAACTAGACTTTTAAAACTAGTAATATCTGCACATATTTTATTAAAATAAACAAGTTATATGAAATAATCTAAAATTAAAAGTAAAACTCTTCACACTTTCCCATTTCCTAGTGGTAAACACTTTTAAACAGTTTCTGTATTTTAGTTCTAATGGTAATCATTAAAACTGAAATATTACACTTTAATTTCTATTTCTCAGTACATCAGTTTTAGGCACCTGTGTTGACTGTCCACTGTGAAAGGTGGCAATTTACTGCACTTACACAGCCTCTCATAGACCATGGAGAAGGAAATGTACTCTTCTGCCTTTAAACCTGTCTTTCACACAACAATGTCTCAAACATGCACAAGGCCATGAGTTTTCTGTTCTTTAATCTATTCTCACATTTCTTTGCTTATTCTAGGCCCTACTGAGCTGTTACTATTTCCTACATTGTTGTTACTTATAATACATATTATCACCTAACCACTCTGGAGATAAACTTCCAACCAGCAGTTTTGCAAGTGTCTATTTCCCCCACCACTGCTGATACTTGTATATTTCAATTTTCTTTAAAATTCCTATTTGGTAGGTGAGTGGTGGTACTAGGTTTTTTATAATTTATTGCTAGTGAGCTTGAACATAATTTAATTCTTCAACTGGAAATACAATATACCATAGTGATTAAAAGCTACAGCTCAAGAATAGGAGACCTGGGCTCAAATACCAGCACTCTATGATCCAGGCAAGTGAGTTAACCTTTCTGAGACTCCATTACTCCTATGTCAAATACAGGTAATTATAATATATTCTTCGTATGTCAAATATAGATAATTATAATATATTTTTCATAGGATTGTTGTGAAGACCAAATGAGGAAATTCTTGTAAAGTTCTGAGCACAGTACTTGGTATATTATAAGGATTAAATAGACATTGGCTCTCATTTTTTCACGTGTATTGCTTTTTTTTTTTTTTT
>NW_006781519.1:1943625-1953519 GCF_000442215.2 Lipotes vexillifer | reverse complement strand
AAATAGTCATTGGCTTTCTTTTTTTCACTTTTTTTTCTTTTTTTTTTTTTTTTTGCGGTACGCGGGCCTCCCACCACTGTGGCCTCTCCTGCTGCGGAGCACAGGCTCCGGACGCGCAGGCTCAGCAGCCATGGCTCACGGGCCCAGCCGCTCCGCGGCATGTGGGATCCTCCCGGACTGGGGCGCGAACCCGCTTCCCCTGCATCGGCAGGCAGACTCCCAACCACTGCGCCACCAGGGAAGCCCAACCCCACCTATGTTGCTTTTTTAATGCATCACTTTTTCATTTTCTTTCTATACTTTTCATGTTACTGACTTGTAGGATTTGTTTATATATTTAGGTTATTAAACCTTTGTCATATATGCTGCACTTTTTTTCTTGGTTTGTAATTGCCTTTTATTTTGGTTTATAATTCTTTGACACAGAAGTATATTAAAGTAATGTAACCATAGCTATTGCATTTCCTTTATGGATTTGCTTTGATGGTATGCTTAGGATTGCTTTTCCCATTCCAAGATTTTATATACATACATACATATATATATATATATGTATGTATATATCCTTATATTTATTTCATAGTTTAATTTTTAACATATAAATTTTTAACTCATTAAAATTTATGAATTAAAGAGGTTAATTGTCTGTCCTTTTTTAATGGACAGTTAGTTTTCCTAGTATTATTTATTAATTAATCTTTGCCTCACTGATTTGAAATGCCAATTTTATTATATATGAACTTATAATAAAGATTTTTCTTTTCTGTTCAATTTCTCTCTCTGCTCCTTGCCATATCTATACTTTAATTTATTGTATTTCTTGTAAAACAAGTTCTCCCTTAGCACCATTTTTTCTAATATTTGCCTGGCTAATATGACCTGTTTATTTTTCCAAATACATTTTAAAGTCATGTGTTAAATTCCCAAAAGATCTCAATAGGATTTTGAATTAAATGTATTTAATTCAGTTGCAATAAATGTATACATAAAGCTAGGAAGAATTTTAATTTTTACAAAATTGAGACTTCCCATCCAGGGACACAGTGTTTCTTTTTCTTTGTTCAATTCTACTTGTCTCTGCATCGGAATCTCAATGGAAAATAAAACTCTCCACACCAATTGTGAAACCCTTCCAGACCCATTTCAAGTTCCATTTTCTTAATTAAGACTTCTCCAATGTCTCTGATTAAATGAGCTAGTGAAGTCCATGAGATACTGAGGTCATTTAGAATTTATAGACATGTGTTTATCTATTAGGTGCTCCATAAACTTTACTTTAGTCTGAACTACAATATATCCTGTACTATAAAATTTGTCCTAAATAAAATGCTCAGTTTTGAAACTTGTACAAAGCATATCTTGTATACCTTCAAGAGCAAAATAGAATCCAGAAAATGAGCATTTCAGTTGTGATCCTGCTTCTGGCTGTCTACGTGATCTTGACAAGTTATTTAACCTCTCTGACATTCACATACTCATCTGTGGAAAAGAAGAGGAAAGATTTCAAAAAATATCTACCTCACTGGGTTCTTTAAACCATGATGTCCTATAGAAATGTATGCTTTTATCTTTATTTTCCTCCATTTCTTATGAAAAAATAACTCCTTTGTATATGTGCGTGCATGTGTGCTCCAATAAAACTTTATTAAAACAGGCAGTGGGCTGGATTTGGCCTATAGGTCATAGTTTGCTGATATGTGGTCTAAAGCAGAATTTTAAAGCTAAGATCTACATAACCACCACCCAAGTCAAGAATATACATGACACCCCAGAAATCTCTGTCTGTTCCTCCTAGATGACAATTCCTCACACTCTTCTAGACACTTATGGTAAGCATTTCCTTGCTTCTCTTTAAAGCTTTGCCATCTATATATGCATTCCTAAACAGGATAGCTTATTTTTGTCTGTTTTTGAACATTAGCTAAATGGAACCATACTTAATGCATTATTCTTTTTCCTCTTCTCCCCCTCCTCCACCTTCTCGGTTTGCCTCTTTTATGCTTGTGAGATTCATCCACAAGTGACTATAGTTTGTCATTTTATTACTATACAGTGTTCCATTGTATATACACATTTTTCTTTTATCCATTTCACTGCTGATTGAAAATTGGGCGGTTTTCAGTTGGGGGTTATTATGAACAATGTTCCTATGAATGTTTCATGAGTCCTCTGATACACAAATACATATACATAGGAGAGGAATGGGGGGGATAGGCTGTGTATATCTTTAACTTGCAAATGACTTTCCTAACTGGTTGTACCCATTTACACTCCCAAATTCAGTGAATGAAGGTTCCCATTCACCCATAGTGTATGTAAGTTTCATGGCTCACTTTCTCCTCAACATTTGGTATTGTCAGACTTTATTTTGCTTGTCTGGTGAGTGTGTAATGCTATCTCATTGTGGTTTTCATCAGCAACTCTTGATCTCTAAGAATATTTAAGGTTTGTAAAGGACAGTGGCCCTATCTTTATTTTTTGTACGTTATTTGTACTTGCTAAGTTCTAGTAGATTTAGTTTAGGTAATACAAATATTATAAAACAACTAAAATATGTTATTTTAGGATGAATTATATATTCAAGCACATAGTATGGGTTGTATAACAGAGTAAAAACATTTTCTAGATAAAACATTTGTTACAATATATACAAACTTCAGACTTGTACTCTTTAGGTTTAGAAAGTGATTTTGAAAGTAAATGTTTATTTTGCTTTGGGGAACAAACGAGTTTTCATTGTAACAAAAGTCATGTGCCTTGTGGAGCAGTTAAGATGGTCAAATAGGTTTAGAATGAAACTTTGGCCATTTTTCTCTCAACCTATTATATTTCCAAAAACTTCAAGGAGTCAAATGAGAATGTATTTGTGAAGATGCTGTTATTCAAACATTTGGGATATATTCTATTTTATTATTTATAAATGGAATCAAACCACTTGAAAGACTATGTGAAAAAAAATAAAAATAAAATTTTAAAATAGAAATAAGGTATAATTTTACCATTGTGACAGGTTATCATTTTCTCATTATTTTCTTCTTAGTTTTCTCTAGTACATCTCATCTTCAAATGTAGTATAGATTCAGTGGTATGGTGCCTTAACATCCTTGAAACCTTTCAGATATTTGAATGTTTTACACTCATGGTCAAAAAACAGGTGGTATGTAAGTGTTTCACACAACATATAGACACTAGGTATTACCAGTATATATCATAAGTGTGTTTCTATATTGGTAATCACAAGTGTTTCTATATTGATAATCACAAGTGTGTTTCTGTATTGATACTATAACTATACCTATACATTTTCATGGTTGAACTCATTGAATCAATGTATCTTTTTCTCAATTTCTTTATTGAAGATGAACACTGTAGTTATTTCTAATGTGTATTTACAAAGCTTTTCTTTTTTTAACTTTTTATTTTATACTGGAGTATAGCTGATTCATAACGTTGTGTTAGTTTTGGTATTGATATTGCTTAACTCACAGTTCTCTCCCACTTTGTAAAAATAAATCGATGGACCAGTGCTTAATGAAGTTCTATAACATAATGCATACAAATTACTCATTTTCATCCTTATTATAGACTAAAGGAAATAAGACAAAATGAGTAAAATTTTATTTGTTAATTCTTTCTTTAATATGAGTGTTTGAAACCTTCAAATAGTATTGATTTAATATGTAATCTTAGGTTGAGTGACTTTGGGAAGAACTTCAGTCAAAAGGAGGAGTTGTTGATGGACTTTTTGTCTGGCAGCATTACAATAATTCAAAAAAAAATTCGTATGTTAGTTGATTGTACAGATCTAGCTTGTGAAGCTTGTATGCTAAATCTATATTTGTATGACCATGGGAAAATTAGAGCTTTTATTTATTTATTTATTTAATTTTTATTGGGGTATAGTTGATTTACAATGTTGTATTAGTTTCAGGTGTACAGCAAAGTGAATCTGTTATACATATACATATACCCACTCTTTTTTAGATTCTTTTCCCATATAGGCCATTACAGACTATTGAGTAGAATTCCCTGTGCTATACAGTAGGTCCTTATTAGTTATCTATTTTATATATAGTAGTGTGTACATGTCAACCCCAATCTTTCAATTTATCCCAACCCCCCATTTACCCCAGGTAACCATGTTTATTTTCTACATCTGTAACTCTATTTCTGTTTTGTAGATAAGTTCATTTGTAGCCTTTTTTAAGATTCCACATATAAGCGATATCATATGATATTTTTGTCTTTCTCTGTCTGACTTACTTCACTCAGCTCATGCAGTTCAATATAGAAAAAGAAACAACCCAGTCAAAAATTGGCAGAAGATCTAAATAGACATTTCTCCAAAGAAGACATACTGATGGTTAAAAAGTATATGAGGACTTCCCTGGTGGCACAGTAGTTAAGAATCTGCCTGCCAGCTCTATTTACAATAGCCAGGACATGGAAGCAACCTAAGTGTCCATCAACAGATGAATGGATAAAGAAGATGTGGCACATATATACAATGGAATATTACTCAGCCACAAAAAGAAACAAAATTGAGTTATTTGTAGTGAGGTGGATGGACCTAGAGTCTGTCATAGAGTGAAGTAAGTCAGAAAGAGAAAAACAAATACAGTATGCTAACACATATATATGGAATCTAAAGAAAAAAGGTCATGAAGAACCGAGGGGTAAGACAGGAATAAAGATGCAGACCTACTAGAGAATGGACTTGAGGACACAGGGAGTGGGAAGGGTAAGCTGGGACAAAGTGAGAGAGTGGCATGGACATATATACAGTACCAAATGTAAAACCGATAGCTAGTGGGAAGCAGCCGCATAGCACAGGGAGATCAGCTCTGTGCTTTGTGACCACCTAGAGGGGTGGGGTAGGGAGAGTGGGAGGGAGGGAGATGCAAGAGGGAAAAGATATGGGGATATATGTATATGTATAACTGATTCACTTTGTTATAAAGCAGAAACTAACACATCATTGTAAAGCAATTATACTCCAATAAAGATGTTAAAAAAAAGGTTTGTACTTAAAAAAAAGAACAAAAAAATAATAGCTTAAAAAAGTTAACATATAAAGAGTTTCCATAGAAAATACTGGTAAAAAATGATTAATAAACTTTCCAATTAAAAAATAAAAAAGAATCCGCCTGCCAATGCAGGGGACGCGGGTTCCAGCCCTGGTTCCAGGAAGATCCCACATGGTGCTGAGCAACTAAGCCCGTGAGCCACAACTACTGAGCCCATGTGCCACAACTACTGAAACCCGCGTGCCTAGAGCCTGCGCTCCACAACAAGAGAAGCTACCGCAATGAGAAGCCTGCGCACCACAACGAAGAGTAGCTCCTGCTCGCGCAACCAGGGAAAGCCCAGAGGCAGCAACGAAGAACCAATGCAGCCAAAAATAAATAAATAAATATTTTTAAAAAGCACATGAAAAGATGCTCAACATCACTAATTATTAGAGAAATGCAAATCAAAACTACAATAAGGTATCACCTCACACCAGTCAGAATGGCCATCATCAAAAAATCTTGAATCGATAAATGCTGGAGAGGGTGTAGAGAAAAGGGAACCCTCCTACACTGTTAGTGGGAATGTAAACTGGTACAGCCACTATGGAGAACAGCATGAGGTTCCTTAAAAAACTGGAGCTTTTAAATGTTGACCAATTTGCCAGGGTTTGTCATCAAGCTCTGTGCATCGAGATTATCTTGTAGGGCACGTTACAGAAAATTGGACCAATTGGACTTTTGAGCTTCGTTTTCTACCTTCTTTGTTGTACAGCTCTTGCATTAAATTAAGGAGTAGGGAGTATGAACACAGCTGGAGGAGGTGCAGGTGCTGCTATAAATCAGGAAACAAGCATATGTGGTAGATTAAAAAAATGAGGAAAATTAAAAGAAAGCTAACAAGAGGCTCAGTAGGAAGTCAATAAGAGTAAATAAATAAATAAATAAAATAACAGGAAAAGGAAGACATAGAACAAAAAAGTCAAGCAAACTTTTTTTTTTTTTTTTTTTTTTTTTGCGGTACACGGGCCTCTCGCTGTTGTGGCCTCTCCCGTTGTGGAGCACAGGCTCCGGACGCGCAGGCTCAGCGGCCATGGCTCACGGGCCTAGCCACTCCGCGGCATGTGGGATCTTACCAGACCGGGGCATGAACCTGTGTCCCCTGCATCGGCAGGCGGACTCTCAAGCACTGCGCCACCAGGGAAGCCCCAAGCAAACATTTTAACATCATTATTTAGGGTAGGTCATTATTGGTAAGTTATATTTGAAGTAATTTTTCTTAAACAATGCATTTTCAGAACAAAATTTCATTTTGTGTGTGATGAATAGTGATGACTGATCTCATATAAGTTGTTTCTCAGAAGCAATGTAATTTGGGGCTTTGAAAGACTACTGTGAACTATTTTCTACCTACTCATTTTCTTCACGAACTACATTTTAATTAGCATTTTTTGTTTTTACCAATGACTTTATAATGTCTACCTTTGTTCACTTAAATCAAAAGGGCTTTTCTTTTAAGTACTTTTTACCTCAAAACAAATATTTTTATGAATTTTGGAATTTTAATTTTTACCTAAAAGTAAGCTATCCAATATCAAGCAGTTTTATATTTTATACTTATACTTGAATCAGTTCATTATTAAGGAAAATACATTGCTACTTTTAAATTTGATTTGAAGCCTTTCTTTAATTAGCTAGGCTTGCTTTCATCAGTTCTATACAGTGAGTCTACCAACATTACACTGTACCAAAAATAAAGCATCTCCCAATAGGAAGATATCTGGTTTAGGAAAAAAAAATAGGATGATTTTTCCATCAGCGTCTGCTACTAAGATTGAGCCATTAATGGATGACATTATTGCTTATTACTACATCTGTTGTAGCCCTCTGAGTTTCTGCACTCCAGTCTCTAAGTGGGAAGAGGCAGCCCTTTGTGAGGTCCCAGTTTTATTTTTATTTGGTTTTGCTTGTTTTTCCTTTGCTAAAAAGAATCCAAAGAACCCTCCAGGCCAGTTTGACCAAATGAGTTTACCTTTTAAACTCTAATACCAAGGACTCCTGTTTCCTTCTGACCCTACTCCCTCCCCTCCATTAACCCCATTTCTCTCCCAATGACGCATAAACCTTTTCATTTGGGGTCATGAGTATGTCCTGATTATTCAGTAATCGCATCACTCTTTTCTTTTTACCTTCCTTGTATTTCCACAGTTATTATTATTATTATTTTTGGTTAGTTTATTTAACACTTACAGAGTGTATACTCTTTCAGACTCTAGTCTCAGCACTATACAAGTATTAACTCTTGCGCCCTATTTTGAAGGACGCTGCTTGATTTTGCATCTCATTCTCATTCTGATGTTGACCCTGTCCGGTTCTAGCAGTAACTTTTGTGTTAGATCCTTGACTGTTTAAACAAGGAAATTATCAGGCAGGAAATGAAGAGAGGGAGAATATGAGACAAGGTAATAGGGCTGTTTTCTGTTTTGAATAATATCTACTTCCATTTTGCCAGTGAAGTAGATAGGGCATTAAGGGTGACATTATTGATAATACTGATGGTTGCCATTTATATAGTAGTGCTTCCTGTTTTAAGCACTTTACATGTATTATCTTTGATCCTGACAACAACAACCCCAGGCAATTTAGCGTTATCATTTCCAGTTACAAAAAAGATTACTGAGGCTCAAAAAGGTTAAGTAACTACATGTGGGAATTTAATCCAGTGGGTCAGACACCCAAGCCTATGCTCCTTCCATTTTTACTCGGATGCATTTTACAGATATGAAAACTGAGGTACAGGAAAAAGACAATATTAATTGAGTGCCAACTCTAAACATACAATTTATCAATTAACCCTCTTGACAATGTATGTGGTAGGCATTGGTGACTTGCCAAGATCACATATTAGTACACAGAGCCAGTTTTCTAAATCAGACTTGTCTGATTTCAAATCTTGGTAGTGTTTCGACCATACAAGAGTCTCACAAAGGGTGGTGGAACATAAGATGAGTTTAGGTGATCAATGGAAAACATTTTATTTTAAAAGTCATGTATTTATTTTAAAGTATTTTGTAAAGATATAGCTAGTGTAAAGTTAATAAATAAAACCCCCAATTAAATACAGTTTGGAGAACAGGACGGAGAGTTCTCATGCCTTGTGACAATAGCAGACCCCAACAGGACAAAGAAAGACTCCTTTCTTGGCCAGGAATCAGCCAAAGAAAAGCCATGAACTCTTTGTTTACTGTAGCCCTCCCAACTTCCTCTTCCTCTCTATAAAAGCTTTCTCCTTCCCTTGTCCTGCAGGGAATTGCACATGGCTCACCACGCTGGCAGACCCTGAATTGTAATTCTCTGCTGATGCTAAATAAACCCATCTTCACTAAAGAAATATCTGGCAGTCTATTTGTTTTAGGTCATCACTAGCATATCACACCTGATATTTTGTTGACATCATTTACTAGGCTAAGTATGAGGTTTTAAAAGTTAGTATTACTTAAAAAATTATTAAGAAAATAATAATATAGTGTAAGAGATATGGCATGGTATGTATAATAACAGTGTAATAAGATAGTGTATAGATATGGTGGAAAGTGTGAAGATGCTATTTACATGACTGAAGTCTGGGAAACACTGGAGAACATTAAGCCACATTTTATAGGTGGAAAGATGATTAATGACTTGCCCAAGGTTATGAAGCTGACTTACAAAGAGATTAAGGAAAGGTTTACACTTTAGGTGGATCCTGAAATACATGGACACAGAGGAAAGGGAGTGGCATAACCATGTCCAGAGCTGTTCTCAAAGTATGGAAAATGGAGTCATTTCTCTCCAGGGCCTGAATTGGATATGGTGGTGGTGAGTGAACTTATGTTGCTGCAGTGACTGGCAGTAGAGCAAGGTGTTTTTTCCCTTTCAGGGGCAGGCAATGGAAGGTATGAAAGCTGTGATTTCTCCCATTTCTCTCTTTCTCCTTTTCTTTTTCCTTTCCCCTCTTCCCCCAAGAATGGCATCCTGATTCCTTTAGGCTGTTCTTGACATTCAGGATGACCTGATTTCATCTGTCTAAAACTGTTAGCTAGGAACAGGAGGGAGGATGAGGCACAGAGTGGCTCTTGCCCTGGGGCTTTATACATTACTTCTCTTCTTCCCGTTGACCATCCCTGAAAATGTCTTTTCAGAAGATAATTTTTGTGCTAATAGCTATTGCAGTTTTAGTGAGCTTGTGCTGAGGCAAGAAGAAAGCAACCTTACTTAAAGAATGACAGGTTACATAGCCAAGAAACATTCAAAGCAAATGGGTTTGTGATGAGATTTATTGCAATTAAATAGCAAATGTCAATTCAGAATTAAAGCTGGAAACTGCTATGTAAGTTAAAGACGCCTCTGAGCACTGTTTTAGCAGATAACAAAATGTCTGGGTGATTTTTTGGCAACAGAAGAAGGTTAATCTCTATGTAAGGATGAACTATTCCGGACAAAGTTCTCCATCAGTTTTGTTCAAACAAATTTTCTAGCAGCATCAAGTGTAGATTTACAAATCTATTTTTTCTTCTTCTGTGCATCTGAAAAAAAACAACCTAGAAAACACCACTTTTGCAAGGACATTTTTTCAGATGAAAAAAGAGCAGTATGTGTTAGGGCCAGTCCTCCCTTGGCAAAATTGTGAAGCAGCAAGGTTTATCTTGAGAGGGTGACCTCCCACTAGCTATCCAAGAGTCTCGCTCAGCAGGACCTTTCTTAGTCTGAGAGAATAAAAATTGACAAGTTCAGTCACATCAAGGTGTAAATCATTTAATGTGTTAATTTTTGTGGGGGAATTTGAATTTTAACAGAAAATCTACTAAAAAGGGCAGTGGTTAACACAAAAGATTGTGTATCGTGA
>NW_006781519.1:1937445-1943532 GCF_000442215.2 Lipotes vexillifer | reverse complement strand
TAGGGAAAAGTGTGTGTGTGAGTATGTGTGTTTATTGGAGGGATGGTAGAGGTGATAGAGAAGTATTTTTGAGTGGGAGGATCTTACAGTTCACTCATAACAACTAAATCTAGCCCTGGCAATTATAACTGTAAAAGTGGTTCACTCTTCACTAGTTATTGAATATAAACACAATGTTGAATGATTGTGGTTAATTTATAGAATGCCTACACTCTTCAAGACTCACTTCAGTAATATGCCAGACAGAAAAAATGCCCCAGGCTTCACAGAATGATAATAACAGTTAACATTTTTTGAGGCTTTACTGTGCCAGGCATCGGTATAATAAGTTTAAATCTATTAACTCATTTAATCTTCACAGCAGTCATATAAGTAGGAACTATTATTTCCATACATGGAAATTGAGGTTTTGAGAGTCTAAATAACTAGCCCAAGGCCATACAGCAAATGCGGGAGCTGCTAAATATTACTTTATACTCTTAGAAGCACATAGTACCTTAGAAATAATTTATATAGCACAGAACTGATGTACTTCTGTTACTGAACCAAACTTGGGTCCACTGGCCCGCATGCAGTAAAGCCAATCTGACACTGGGTTGTGGAGGATCCATAAAACTCTCATGAAATAGATGGTACTTAAGTTGGGGGACTACACAACCGGGTCCCACTTCACTTTAGGAATCTTAAGTGAAAAACAGTGCATAAGATACAGTAGAGATGGTAGAGAGATAGAAAGTGGAGAAACTAGTTCTGAAGCTATCAGAGTAGCACTAGCATGAGGTAATCAGAGACAGTGGGAATAGAAGAGAAGTGATAGGGTTGACAGATGCAGCAGAGGTAAAAAAAAACTATCATTACTTGTCAAGTGTCTGCCCAGAAGGGTGATGGAGAAGTTGGAACCAAAAATGACTCCTAGATTTTAAATCTGATTGACCATTAACAGAAACAGGAAAATCAGGAGGAAAAGTGATTTGGAAGGGGAGAGTATGAGCCCAGTCAATAGTGCAGGCAGGACATCTTGGGGGGAAATGTCCATATAGAGACATAAAGCTAGTACCCAGGAAAAGAAGTGGAGTTTGCCATCGAGACTTGCAGGACATATTCATGAGAGTGGATAGGATTTCCAAGATAAGGGTAGGGGCTTGACTTAGGTGTGGGGAGAGGGAGTGTCAGGACAAGAACAAGAACATGCATAACCAAACCTTGGCAAACATGAGACAGTGCTATTTTTGGTAATAAACCTAACAGGTCCTAATGATTTACACTTTAAAAATCTATCACATGCATGATCTCATGTACTCCCAGAACTCCCATCTGACACAGTATTGCCTGAATTTTACAGGTGCAGACAATAAGGAACTCTGTGACTCCCAAGCCTCAATTTAGTCACTTCACTACTCAACACTACCAACTAGCTGTTTTTTATATCCTGTCAACCTCTATAAAACCTTATTCTCCTTAAATCTGACTTCCACATATTACAGTTTAGCCCCGGAGCCCTTCAGTATTGCCCTTTGACTAAGGGCACTACCCAAGACAGAACACCTTAGTATTATTCCCAGCCTAGTCATACACAGTCATTTATTTATTTATTTATTTATTTATGGCTGTGTTGGGTCTTCATTTCTGTGCATGGGCTTTTCTCTAGTTGTGGCAAGTGGGGGTCACTCTTCATCGCGGTGCGCAGGCCTCTCACTATCGCGGCCTCTGTTGTTGCGGAGCACAGGCTCCAGACGCGCAGACTCAGTAATTGTGGCTCACGGGCCCAGTTGCTCCATGGCATGTGGGATCTTCCCAGACCAGGGCTCGAACCTGTGTCGTCTGCATTGGCAGGCAGATTCTCAACCACTGTGCCACCAGGGAAGCCCATACACAGTCATTTATATCTTTCAAGAATTATTTATTGAGAACAAATTGAGGACCAAAGCTTGGATTCAAACAAAAGTGATATGGACCTTTTAATTTTTGACTTTGGGGTCTTGATGTAATCCAGAATTATTTTCTCAGAGTCAAGCATTTGAAGGTGAGGTTGTCATTCCTCCCCTGCTCTATCAAGAGAAGAAGGCCCTGTGCTTTTGGACACTCTGCAAAGGAGCAGTGTCTTTGCAATTTACACAGTAGAATCAGAGCCAGCCTTCGGCAATGATGTGAAAAGCAAGTGATTGTACAGCACTCCCCCCTTTTTGGTAGACTTCCTTTTATCCTTTGTTCTTAGTTCTTATCTGCCCAATACCCCATATTGTAGCCCTTGAAAGTATTCTCTCACCCTGAACTCTGAAGGAAATGGAAACATGTATTTCTTTGCTGTGTAAATTAGAAACAGAGAAGGGTATTTAAAGGTTATCTGTTCTATGGGATTTAAAGGACATTTTGTTTAGTTTTTAGTTAAACTTGAGTTTTTGGAAGAAGACCAATTACCAATGGAGGTTATGTTGTATCTAACAGGAGAGAAAAAGAGTTTAACTTGGTAAGCAATTCCTAGTTGATGTGGGAAAAACAGAACAATAAAGAAGATGAAGAAAGCATATTAAGTTAGTTTGAAAATGCCAGTACCTTAATTAAAATAAAAGCCATTAAGCAATCAATTATACAGTAAAATTGCCTATTTATTTGGTGATTATGTTGTTCATCCTTTTAGTTACATAAATCATTACTGATATGTGGCCTCAGTATACGTTGACTTCCTATATGATTTGCGATAGATGTCTACATGGTCAAATTTAGCCTTTTGTTGGGTCTTGTATGCAAGGCAGGAATCCTCTTAGAGAAACTAAGGGAAGTATATACTACTTGAATCCTGGGATTAAAGAATCCTATACTTGATATGTTTCTTAACATAATTTGTAAGATTCTTAAAGTATCTGAAATGCCATGTGAAGTGTGAAACAAGAAATATGACATTTATTTGCTGTCTTAACATAGACTGGTCTCATGCTGAGATTAGAAAGACATTTATTTTGTATAGAAAAGGGTATGTAAAATACAAACTGTGAATATAAATAGCAACATTATGATAAGATTAATGGTAAATAAAAGGAATAATATTTCTATTTTTGAAGTACATCTATTTTGATTTTAAATCCCATTATAATTTCAGCTTACCAGTAATTTACCAAAATTATGAGTTTTGTTTTTCCTATAATTATTCACAACCTGAAAGTGAATATTAAGGGTGTTCCTCTTAAATACTCAGTATTCCATAATGAATAGGGTAAAATGGCATACTTCAGCCAAAGGATGAATTACATAAGTACTCACCTTCATCAGCTCATGAAATTTGACTTCACTTGTTGGGAGGAGATGCAGGAGAATAGGGACACAAAGGAAAATCTACTAATAGCTTATGAGTAGTGGACATTTAATGTCTATATTTCTTTTTTATCTTTTGTTTAAAAAGTGTGTCACCCTGTAGGCATTCAATAAATGTTTGTTGAATGAACAAATAAATGGCAATCCTAAGTCAATGATTCCCAACATTTTCCCCACCTTAACACCCTGGAAGGATATTTCAAGCTCTCATCAGCAACAGTGGGTTGATGAGAGATTCTCAACTAGAGAGTGAGGGGGTTGGGCAGTGTGTAATTTGAGAAGCCTCACTGGCTAATTCTGATACATGGACCCACCTGGATAGAAAAATCCCTGGCTTAGACAATTCTCTATGACAAATTACAAGGAAGCTAATGTTTGCCAGATTTTTAGAATCCATATTCTTTTAATGCAAGGAAATAGATAGAAATCTATCATCATAATGGATTTCAGTTACTCTGGGATTGTAATTTGATATCCATCTAGCATGGATGCCAGTAGAGGGTTGGCAGCACATGCAGTGAGTTTAGATATCCTAGATAACTAATCCAATAATTTATCTGAAATTCTACTTGCTCTCAAATTTTTGGATATGGGCATATGGAAGTTTTCTTTTTAATTCAGTGTGTGTGTGTGTGTGTGTGTGTGTGTGTGTGTGTGTGTGTGTGTGTGCCTGTGTATTCATCTGAATTCTCTTGATAGCCTCAGAAGTTTGCAAGTCAGCCTCAAGGCTGTAATCTAGGACTTAATCATCATGTCAGGAACAAGAAAAAAATATGGGTAAATAATCATTTGGGAGGTAGGGAGCAATCAGAGGTTAAAGCCAGGAGGCACTTATTGAGTTCTCTGAACTGGAGTCTACCAGACAACCTAGGAGACAGGGAGCAAAGTCAGCACAGGATCAGCTGAGCACAGCAACCCTATTTTTTTGTGAGAACTCAAAGGGCTGGCCAATCTAGAGGTGATGAAATAAGTGGTCAGGAGACTTGGGATAATGACATCTAATCAGTGAAACCTTAGTAATTCATGCTGATTTTTTTTCTTTCTTTTTTTTTTTTTTTTTTTTTTTTTTTTTTTTTGCGGTCCGCGGGCCTCTCACTGTTGTGGCCTCTCCCGTTGCGGAGCACAGGCTCCGGACGCGCAGGCCCAGCAGCCATGGCTCACAGGCCCAGCCGCTCCACGGCATGTGGGATCCTCCCGGACCGGGGCACGAACCCGGGTCCCCTGCATCGGCAGGCGGACTCTCAACCACTGCGCCACCAGGGAAGCCCCATGCTGATTTTTGTGGATATAATTTTAATTGTTCAACAAAAATAAAATTTTTTTTTCCTTGTTGTTTTATCCACTGAATTTTCAATCCTAAGGCATTATCCAGGTAAGAATTAAAGACTGGTTCCTCCACCTTAACAGTATGGGTAGAAGGATGTTGTAAGAATGCACCAAAAACATCCCTATACCTTAATTCAAAGAGAAAAGATACCTGTCTGCCACAATTTTGAGTAAATAGCTGTGCACCACTTTGGGCTACTGCTGCTCCCTGGTGCTGGGTTTATGCAATTCAATCACCTGCAAATGTTTGCTCCATCCTGCAACCAGCCCCCTCAGGTTTGATTTTGTTTTGTATAGATTTTCACAAATGACAGTGCCTTAAGCTAACATGCATTTTGCACATATTCTAGAGGGCCTGCTTCTATAGATCACTCTAAAAAAATCAGAGGGTTTTCGAACTTTCTCATCAATAAGTTGTTGACAGATGGATCATTCAACTGCCCCTTAAATAGGAGGATGGAGGACCAAAAAGTCAAACTGTTTGTACAATTTTTATGAGCAGTAGCCTCCTAGTTTGGGGAAGGAAATGACCCTTCACCTCCCCAATGAGTCAGGAAATGACTGAGGGGTGCAAAGATTGTCTGGGCATTGCATGATACTGTTTTCAAGCTGTTAGGGATAGCTGCTCGTTTCAGGGAATCATGACCTATGAGTAGCCTTGGACCCCACTGCCTAATGTTATGTGAACAAAACTGCTGAATACATAGCTAATATTTTTGAGCACTTGTATTATTTCATTTAATCTTTGCAATATGGGTTATTATTATTCCTATTTTATAGACTAAGAAAGTGAACCTTAGAATGATTAAATAACTCATTCCCTTTACAGAGATATCTAGTAAGGAAGCCAGATTTTTCAATTTGAGTTTGTCTGACTGCAAATCCAGCATTATTACCCATTACACTGGAGTTGTTCTTATATACCACAAGAAGAGTAAGGTCAAGGTCAACTTGATGTATGAGAGGTGAGCTAGCTGTCCTTCCATGGCTTCCTGGTATCCATCGGTGGTTGAATAAGTCATAAGCGACAAAAGGAAGGCGGAAAAGAGTTTCACACCAAGAACAAAGTAATATACCCTCAATGAGATGATTGTATCCTGCATTTATTGCATGCGAATATTATTTCTTGCCTCTGTCCTGAACAGCAATGACTGCCAGGAAAACTTTTGCATTTTTCAGAATGTGACTGTGCTGATGCATCAGTGTTGTTGATATATTTCCAAAAACCTTCTGTGATAGACTTATAAGAATTTTTCTATGCAGCCAGTATCCAATCAATCAGTGAGTCCATGATGAATCATGAAACACATTTGTTGACAAATAAAACCTTGTGCCAATCAATCCAACTGTGCCACCACTGTTCCAATTGACAGCCATGAAATATTACTCTGAAACATGAAATTTATTGTTGGAAAGAGTTATCAATCTAGTTATCCTGCTGCCGTTCAGCAG
>NW_006781519.1:1882718-1937418 GCF_000442215.2 Lipotes vexillifer | reverse complement strand
CAGCAGGTTCATCTTGCTATTCAGCAAGCATATCCAAATGTATTGATTCCAAGTATATATCCATCTTAGCCTTAAACTCATTTATGCTGCCTTCTATGACTACTTTATATATTATGCTGTTCCCAATTCTAATATCTTTGTTGAAGATGGAAGCTTTTCTAAACTTAAATATAGCCTACACTTTTCCTTGCATGACAACAGACCTATCTTTTCCATATATATTTTTAGAAATAATAAACACAGATTCATATACTAGATCTTTGTGTCAATACAAATTTTGTAAATTCTAGGTAAAAGAAAGAAAACATCAAGTGCTCCATGGAAATCTCTGAATAAAAGAACAATTTGAATTCAGGGCTTTGATGACAAACTGAGGAAGAACTAATCACTTTTGTATGCTCAACTCAACCAAATACACATTTTTTCAAAAATAGTGGATTACCTATAAGAGTATAAATATTTCCCTGTATATGAGGAGACTGATCGTGTTTTTTGCCTCCTTTGTAAAATATTAGTTCAATTAACAGTCAAATCTGACACGAGGAAGAAGTGGATGAGTGGTTTATGCTCTATCACCAAGAATATTTGGGTGAAATTTTAGGTGATAGGATGGATTTACATATTACATTCATGGATTTAACTTTCAGCAAATGAGACTGTAATGGAGTGTACAGAACCAAAATAATGCTAATCATAATTTCATCTTTTTGTAGAGGCTGCAGGAAGCATGAAACACCTTACAGTGACTCTGGAGCATCATTTTGCACTCCAGTGATTATTGTGGCAGATAATTGAGAGTTTTTTTAAAGTCGTTTTTGCTTCTGCTCTGCAGTTAATTTCACTAATTCTTGCTGACATTTTGTTTACAAAACCAATCCAGCATTAGACTAACATGAAATACTTGATCGGTTAGTTTCCTTGAGACTCAGAAAGGGCAGAGATGCTAACTACTGTGTTATCTGTAGTAGATTGGTCACAGGGAAGCAGATTTGCCACATAGACTTAACTATTGATGAGGAATATTACTGTACATTGCAAAATTTACTGCTAGTGTTTTCCATCTGGAGATTATACGATGCCAGGCCTATATGAGAGTTGCAACTAAAGGGGCCCATTTGTATGGTACCTAGAAGCTATATGTTCAACAAATATTAGTGAAATAATTTGGTGAATTGAAACATCTGATCTGGCACAAAAAGAGGCATGAGTTATTTCTATGTGATTGTATTTACACAAATTCCAAATGCAGCCCTGATTGTCTACCTTCTTTCCTGTATTTTCATTTTCTAACAGAACTGTGCCATCACTTCAAAAAAAGAACACTCTAAAAGGAACACATCATTGTTCTCCCAAGAAGCAGCTATTAAAAATATGCTTGACCTGAGGATTGCACAAATTTCTTGTTTACTAGGTTGAAAATCTTGGGGTCATCATTTAACATCAGATTTTATTACCCATTCCTATTGTCTTAACCCACCTTCCACTCCTCAACATATATCCTTTTGTATCCTAATTTGTCAGCTTGAATCCCTAATCATTACGGCTCAGCTCAAACTTTACCTCTCTTGAGAGTCTTTTCAGATGTTCTCTGTGCCCATTATCAGTTGCATATTTCTTCTTTGTTTTGCCGTAGTACCATGAGCATACCTGGGTAATAGTACTGTACTATAGTAACTGTGGTATTGCAGTGGTGGGTCTGCTATATAGTTGTTGCCCAGTACATGCATGTTAAGTGATGAAATGTGTTAACCATTTCCCTTTAACTACCTTATAAGGTCAGGAAAAGCCTCATTCTCCTCAATATTTCCCATAACACTGGGTAGACAGTAGATGCTCACTAAATATCTGATGTTTTTATTAAAGACCATAACTGTAATACTGCCCTTGCCTAGAGTCAAGACTTCTGTATATGCAGTGACATGTCTTAAAAACCAGACTTAATGAGAACACTAATCTTTGTGGAAGAATAGATGTTTGGTAGCCAGTGTTTCTATCTCACTAAGAGTACAGTTTGGGTAAGTGATTGTGGAAACTTGAAACAAGTGTTGAAGAAATTTTGACAACAGTTAGGCAAAAGTCATATCCCCTACATTCTGTGGTGAATAACCTTAATGTTGAATGACTGAATCTACAATGGCCATGTTGAAATTTGTAACAGATAATGAATAAAATGCCAAAAAGGCAATTTATCTTGTATACTTTTAGACAGCTGGCATTGTGTACATCCACTGAATCAAAAAGAAGATGTGGCACATATATACAATGGAATATTACTCAGCCATAAAGAGAAACAAAATAGAATTATTTGTAGTGAGGTGGTTGGACGTAGAGTCTGTCATACAGAGTGAAGTAAGTCAGACAGAGAAAAACAAATACCTTATGCTAACAAAAATGTATGGAATCTTAAAAAAAATGGTTATGAAGAACATGGGGCAGGACAGAAATAAAGATGCAGAGGTAGAGAATGGACTTGAGGACACGGGGAGGGGTACAGGTAAGCTGCGACGAAGTGAGAGAGTGGCATGGACTTATATATACTACCAAATGTAAAATAGATGGCTAGTGGGAAGCAGCCGCATAGCACAGGGAGATCAGCTAGGTGCTTTGTGACCACCTAGAGGGGTGGGATAGGGAGGGTGGGAGGGAGATGCAAGAGAGAGGAGATATGGGGATATATGTATATGTATAGCTGATTCACTTTGTTATAAAGCAGAAACTAACACACCATTGTAAAGAAATTATGCTCCAATAAAGATGTTAAAAATAAATGAATAAATAAATAAAAATATACTGTGGATGAAAATCTTCACAGTTCATTATCAGCATTATTGCTGTTGGGCAATAGATCTGTACACATTTTCAACATTCAGTCAAAGCCAATGATCATCTCAGACATTTTCATTCTTAGAACAATTTTGCTTGGTGTTGTGCAGTACAGGATGTTTCTGCTTGACATTTTGTTTCAATTGTTTGTGAAGAAAGTTACTATTCATGCTATGCTTATTGAACTGACATTGGTGGTATCTAGTATTCTAAGCAAGGAAGCACTATAAAGGTAGTGTTAGGTTTGTTAAGATAGTTTGAAATGGCAGCCCAGATGCCCAGTGTTTAATAAATATCATAAAACTAGGTCAATCCAATGATGTATGAGGTATTCCTTTATGTGGAAAATAAGTATTCAGGATAAACTGATGAAGAGAAGTTATATTCAGTATCTTTCTGTGGAAGTTAGTAAACTTCATAAAAAATGGATCAGCAATTGACTATGAAATGAATTATTTCCCTATCTGTTATACCAGGAAATATTCCTTTTAACCAAAAGGCAAATGAAGGCCTTGTAGGAATTAGCTTCCTCTGGTTCCCAGTGGGAGCAGAGTCCTACCATTTATTTTTGTGACATGGAATGAATGTGTTATGTTTGTACATTTTGGAATGGGCAGAACAAACCAGTAACCTAAAAATGGTTCTTGAACCTCAAAGCACAAGATCAGGGTAGCTTTATACCATAATGATAGTACCACTTATTAGAGCAATTGAAGTTATATTGAACACATTTTTCTAGTTTCTGATATAAATATTTCTCTGGCCCCAGTATATGATTTTTGCCTTTAAACACAGACATGGGTACACACGTGTTTGTGTGGGCACTCACAGGTACATTCACATCATATGTTTTAAAAAGGGAGAAGTGTCTAGAAACTAACTTACAATGATCCTCTGCTTTATGCAGGGACTTCAGTGTCACATGTGTACACACACAAACACAAATGTACTGCAAGACGAGACAAAAGATAAATATAATCGCAACCTATTTTGTAAAGAAAATAGTGCATAATTAAGTATGAATAAATATTCAGGGCAATTGGTTCAATGAAAAATGGTGCTACTTTCATATTTTCCTCCAAAGTGTAGTCCAACAAAATACAGTTTAAAACACTTTCCAGGTAAGTAAAACTTGAGATCAAGACACCTTGTCTGAGTCTGTGGAACATTATGCCTATTCTAAATTATTATAGCTTTAATATACAGAATGATGACTATGTGCCAGGCCCTGTGCTAAGCAGTTAACATGTGACTTCTCATTTTGTTCTTACCACACCCTGACATTAGGAATGATTACTTTGTTTAACAGATGAATAAACTGAGCCAAAGCTCATGGTCTTAACTATTATACTAGATTGTTCCCTTTTTCGGAAAATCTACTAGAATAGTTTCCATTTCTGTGTTCTGATATGTTCTCATCTTAAGTAACAATTTTTAAATTATTGAAAGAAAACTTTTGCGACTTTAATTATTTTCTTCCTTCACTCTATTTTAGTCCTATTTCTAAAACCATGATTTCTAAAACCTGGATTCTCATGTACTCTCATAATAGGCTAGTGTCACTACCGCTGTAGATAAATGAGTTGACCTTGTCGATGTTCCTGCCTGTCGCAGGGAATTGAAAGCCCAGCAGAGAGCAATTACAAGCAATATTACGACCTTGGCAAAAGCTGTCAAGATTCACATTTCTGGTCCGATGCTGGATATGTGTATGCTGAATGACAATCACAGAAACAGGACATTTACGATCATCTTTAAAAATGGGAGAAAGTCATGAAGTTCTAAGACTTTGTTTCCATGAAATCTACAAACAGTGCAAATAAAGTATATTTTGTGTGTGTGAGTGTATGTATAGATATGTATGTGTATAATCTCCCTGAATGCCTGAATAATGCTATCCTTGAGCTCCAAAAGAATATAATAGATCCATGCATGAACCCAATATAGTAAAGTTCCATTTACTCAGAATCCAAAATAACAAGATGGTGAAATAACCTGAATTTAGTTTTCAAGCATGTAGAACAATTGTTGCTATTCATTCAGTTACATTCTAAAATAAAACAAACAAGTCTGCAATTCTCGTTTTAGTGATAAGCATTATGTTTTAATATTAAAATCCTCATGTTTATATAATGGAATTTAAAGAAAGTCAGTTAAGCATGAGAGTTAATTAATTAGAATACTCCATCACTCATTTTTTATAAGCTCCATTTGTTGAGTCCAGAAGGAATACATTGATATCATTTGATAACTTTGATATCATTGATATCACTTGATATCTTTGAAACTGGCTTGTGTAATAAGCCTTCAGAACAAAAGGTGAATTAGGGGCAGTTGGTGAATTAGGATTCACTAGTGAATGAACACAAATAACAATGGTAATTTAGACAAAATGAATGTTTTCTTTTATGTTTTTATATCTATAAGTATATCATGCATTGCAAAGTCCAATTTCCCAACCAAAATAGGGCATCTGTACCTGGGAGGTTAATTTCTGAGCTGAAATCATAAGCTTGAATCAGTAGGGCAATATATTGGGAGTTTCAGGTAGACTGGCTAATCTAAAAGTAGGCAGTGAGGACATGTAACCCTTTCCAAAGTGGTTCTTGAGCTATTTTCTAATGAGAGTTTCTTGTGAAGGAGCTATACTGGAGGGTCATAGCACAGCTCCAGACATATCAATTGTGTGATCATTATGATATGAAGGAGTGCATGGTGAACTCAACCACTGTGAGAAAAGGTCTAAGTAGGAGTGTGTACAAATTGTCTTTACCTAGAGTCACATTGCATAAATTAAATTATGAAACAAAAATAATAACATGAAAATATTTCCTCTAGAGTTACACTTTCTTTGTTGCTTCAGAGATATTGGTATTATCCTCACCATTGAAGATGTTCCTCCCTTTCTTTCAAACATTAATAGCCACCATACTCCTTGCCCAACCAAAGCCTTCTCTATTATAGGGTAAATGACCTTACTTCCTTTGACAATTCCTCGGCTTCTTTATTTTTAAACATCCATTTGGACTAAGACTAAATTATTTTTCATAAAATGGTTGTTCAGAGTTGGAAACAATCCTAATATGTAATTTGACCAAATTATTTTGCACTGCATCACTTGATACACTATATTTTTCCCCAAAAATACTTAGGATATTTTATTGTCTGTCTGGCCTCTATTGGCCTGTGGCTGGTTCAAAGACGAAAACTCAACAGAGATTGTTTTAGTCCTAATATTACAGTATCTTTTCCAGTCTAGGTGAAAATTCACTCTGTCCCATAACCTAACAAAACATTGAGGAAAGATGATCCTTTAACATTCCATGATTTACAGCAACATCAAAGACAATAGTTTTGGGAGTTAAAGATTACTGAAAATGTACCTGTTTTCAAACTGGGCCCTTATCTAACTGAACTGAAAAATAACATAGGTCTTCTTAAGCAAATAATTGCATAAAAAATAAGACAAAAAGGGAAAGATTTTATAGATGTCTGATCAATCAGCTATATTTCACTTTGTGGTAAAATAGCTGGATCTCTGGTTCTCAACCCCACGTACATATTAGAACCATCCGAGGAGCTATTAAAAATAATGACTATAATCTTCAAAAAAAATTTTTTAATTGCTTTTTGAGGTAGAATTGACACACAATAAATTACACATATTTAAAATATACAACTTGACAGTCTTAACATATATTTACAATGGTGAAGCCATCACCAGAAAACAACATAATGAATATATCAACCCAACCCAAAATGTTTCCTAGTACTCCTTTGTAGTCTTTGCCCTTCAACATTCACAGGTGATCACTGACCTGCCTTCTACCATTACAGAATATTTTTCATTTTCTAGAGTTTTAAAATAAATGGAATCTTGCAGTATTTACTCCTTTTCTGTTTTCTTTCATTAAACATAATTATTTTGAGATTCATTCATGCTGTAATCTGCACTTACAGTTCATTAATTTTTATTGCTGAGTAGTATTCCATTTTATGTATTCCACAGTTCGTTTATCCACTCACTACACATTTGAGTTGTTTTCAGTTCTTGGGTTACAAATAAAGCTGTATTATTATTTGTTTACCAGTCTTTGTATGAATGTATACTTTCATTACTCTTGGATAAAAACTTAAAAGTGAAATGGCTGAACCATATAGAAGGAATATGTTTAACTTTTAAAGATATGTATAGCCTCTTGTCCCTGCACCATTTCCTGAAAAGACTATTATTTCTCTACTGAACTGACAAAGCATGGCTGTCAAAATTAGGTTGTCCGTTTATGTGAATTTATATCTGGATTTTCTATTCTGTTTCATGGATTTAGTTTCATATCAATAGAATGCTGTCTTTGATTACTGTTGCTTTATAAGACTTGAAATAAGATAATGTTAGTACGCCAACTTTTTTCTTCTTTTTCAGAGTTATTTTAGCTATTATGGATTCTTTTAATTTCTATATGAATTTCAGAATCAGTTTGTCAATTTCTACAAAAAGACAGCTGGGATTCTGATTGGAATTACTTTGAATTTATAGACCCATTTGTGGATAATAACAACAATGTTAACAATACTGAATCTTTAACCTCATGAACATGGTGAAACTCTCTATTTAGTTCTTCTTTAACTTCTCTCAGGGATGTATTGAAATTTTTTCTATATCAGTCTTTCATGTCTATTGTTTTTCTGTTTTCTATTAAATTGACATCCATGCTGATCTGAATATGTTTCATTCTTATCCTTACTTTGGAATGAATTTACTGTTCTTTTCCTAGTTTCCAAAGGTGGAAGCAGAGGTCTTTCATTGGAAACATTTCTTCTTTTCTAATATAAGCATTTAATGCTATACATTTCCCCCTAAGTACTGATATAGTGGAATCCCACAAATATTGGTATGCTGTAATTTCATTTTCATTTAATTCACAGTCCTTCTTAATGTAACTTTTGAAATCAGTGTTCACCCATGGGTTAGTTGGAAGTGTGGTGTTTAGTTTGATGGAGTTCAGGACATGCTACCCCAAAGTATGGCACCTTGGCATATTTAATATCTTAAGCTGAAGGAATTTGAGAAAACAGTAGAAGCAAGAAGGTTACTCTGAACTCACTCCCACACTTCACCCTTATTCCTTGAAAACAAGAGATAAATCTCCCATGAGAAAGAAGGAACACATTCTTATCATTGGAGACAGGGAATTTGGGGCCAAAAAATTCTATATAAGCAAATCTTATTAAGCTAACCCTTATCTTCCAAGTTATTTCCTCACCATTTGCTACCCATAGCCCTTTGTTTTATCACTCTTCACACAGATTTACTGTTTCTTTTTCTGAAAGGCTTAAAAACTTCCTACTCTGGTCATTTCTTCAGGGCTTCATTCACTTGTGAAGGCTCCCATGTACCTGAAAAAATTTAATAAACTATGAATGCTTTTCTTCTGTTAATATTTGTCAGTTTAATTTTCAGACCCAGTCAGGAACCCTAGGAGTGTTGAAGAAAACTATTTCCTCTCCCAGAGTTTGTAAATACTTCAAGATTTTCCAGAGAATTTTTCTGTTATTGATTTCTAATTTTATTCCCTGTGGTTGCAAAGCATACTTGATATGACTTGAATCCTTTTAAATTCACTGAGACTTATTTTATGTCCCAGAATACGGTCTTTCTTCATCAACATCCATGTGCATTTGAGAAGAATGTGTATTTACAGCTATTGGGTGGAGTATATTATAAATGCCAATAAGGTCAAATTGGTTGATAGTGTTGTTCATCTACCACATCCTTGCTGATTTTCTGTCTACTTGTTCTATCAATTACCAAAAGAGAAGTACTGATATTTCTGACTATAATTATGGATCTATTTCTCTTTCCTGTTCTATCAGATTCTGCTTCATGTATTTGGTACCTGCTAATAGGTATATAAATGTTTAGGATTGTCATGTACTCTTTATGGATTGACAACTTTAATATTATGAGATTATCTTCTTTATTCTTGGTAATATCCCTTGCTCTGAAATCTTTAGCTGAAAGCTATAGCCACTTCAGCTTTCTTTTGATTAATGTCAGCATGTATATCCTTTCCCATTTGTTATGGGTTGAATTATGTTCTCCCAAAAAAATAGGGTCTTTACAGAGTTAAAATGAGGTCCAATATGACTGATATACTTATAAAAAAGATAATTTTGGACAGAAGCTATGTAATGAGGGAAGGTGATGTGAAGACAGACACAGGCAGAATGCCACATGAATATGAAAGCAGTGATTGGTCTGATGGAGCTGTAAGCCAAGGAATGCAAAACATTTCCAGCCACCCTAAGAAAGTAGGAGGAGGCCCAGAAGGATTCTTCCCAGAGTCTCAGAGGAAGCATGATCCTGCTAACACCTTACTTACAGACTTTTAGCCTCCAGAACTATGAGATAATAAATCTATTGTTTTAAGTCACCCAAATTTTGGTACTTTGTACAGAAGCGTCAGCAAACTAATATACATCCTGTTACTTTTATTGTTATGTGTGTATTTATATTTACAGTGGGTTCCAAATAGGCAGCATATAGTTAGATTTTGCTTTAATTATCCAATATGACAATCTCTGACTTTTAATTAGGCCATTTAGACCATTGCATTTAAGGCAATTAGTGATATGTGTGAGGTTAAGTCTGTCATGTTGCTGTGTGTTTTTTATTTGCCTCATGTTCTTTGTTTCGTTTCCTCTTTTACTGATTTATTTTAGATTAAATATTTTAATTGTTCAATCTTATCTCTTTCATTGCCTTATTATATGGAAATCTTTATTTAAATTATTTTAGTGGTTGTTTTAGGGTATATATTAGCCTTTTCTTTTTAAACACCTACACTACAATGTTAGCTCAATCAAGAAGTGTATAACCAAACAACAGAATAGAGGTGATTTTTAGGGCAACATCATTATCTGTGTTGGTGAAATCATGACTTTGGCTTAAAATTGTTATTGTTTCATTGTTAAAGTTAAGGAATGCTTATATTTTGTTTATTTAATGTCACTGGAAGTAGGCAAAACATTTAATAACCAGTTGGCCTTGTTTCTATGATGTTAAACAGCCAAATGGATCTAATTCTTTTTTTTTTGAGAGAGAGAGAGAGAGAGAGAGAGAGAGAGAGAGAGAGAGAGAGAGTGTGTGTGTGTGTGTGTGTGTGTGTGTGTGTGTGTGTGTTTTCCCTTGGTTAACATGGTGCAGCATGGTCCAGGGATGCCCAGACATTTATATTTCATGTACAGTTGTCAACTTTTAATTTTTCCAGGTAATGATATTTTAAAAATGCCATGTACTATCATAAAGTTCACAAAGAAAGGATGTTTGGACACCAAAAACATACAGAGAATATTACTTCATAAAAAAAAATTCTTTGAATTAAATACACTTAGCTTTTTGTTGATTCTCACTATATCATCCTTATTTTCTTATTTTTCTCTGTATCAAAAATATAAATTCATATATAATCATGTGACCCTTGAACATGTCATTTAGAGGACAGCTCATATAATTGAGTTCAGTTTTCCACATTTTAAGAAATGTATTTATTCAGTTTGGTGGGATTGCCTGGGAGCACAAGTTTTATATTTCATAGAGATTATCACTGTGTTCTTGAACATGTCCTTGGAAAAACTGGAGAAGTGAAATCATGTTTTCCTCTCCGGTCATTGTCAGTGTAGCTATCTCTCCATCTTCATTCTGCCCACTGCCTTGTGTGAGAGGAGGCAGTTTTTTATCCATAGGGTGAAGTTTCAAAGGCAATGGAGAGCCAAATGAGGATACACTGGACATTTGGTGGATGAGGGAGGACTTCAAAACTGTAGAGAAAGTAATTAAACAATATAAATTTGACTTGCTTTTAATGTTAGCAAGAATGTGCTTTGCTCACGTATAATTTAGAAACCATGGTTAATATTGAACTGATCCTAGACTTAGACTGATTAACAGAATTAAATCAAGTGCAAAGTACTTTGTACCTTCAATATCTGCATTAATTGCTTAAAGCTTTTCTGAGTTTGAAGGGTAAAAAGTATAAACTAGCTAGCTTTTTGATTTTTATTTTCACAGTTTGTTGCCATGGCTAGATTCAAAACAATATTCCAAGACATTTCAGAAAGACACTCAGAGTTTCTAGAATAGGATAGACTAGTAGTTCTTAGAATTTGGGTGGGATTGAGGCACAAAATCAAAAGCTTGTATATATGATTTCTGGGCTCAAATGGAGATTTCAACTTTTTTTCTAAAACATGTGCAACATTTAGATTTCTGTAGTAAAATTCATTATTTTATGGCCTTTCGAAAGAGCACTCCTTTTTAAAACTTTCTCTAGCACTAAAAATATATAACAAAGCAGTTAATAAATGTCAGCAATATAAAATGTTGCAAACTAGAAAAGCAGTAAAAATAAGTTCTGGGTTTTCAGCTGTCAAAAAATACATAATGTCTGAAGCTGAATTTTGACAATTATCTTGGCAGCAGTCCATTACATGTATATGTATAAACATTAATCTCTTTCAAAATTCAAAAATGACATTTCTGGATAGCAGTTAGATAAATCACTAAAATAATTTTTTGCAGACATACCCACACACTCAATCACATATACACAAAGATCTCTTTTAATCAGTTATTTTGACTTTCTGTTTCTATTTAACAGGCATTTATGCAGTCTGGAAGAACTAATAGATAAATAGTACATTTTTTCAAATTACGATGTTAGGAATAAATATCCGTGACTGTTAAATTAGTCTGTGTCACTTCCACTGCTGGGGTATAAAGACAAGCCCATAGAGAAGTTAGAAAAGATTATAAGAACCATTGAAATTAAAGTCAGAAAAATAAGTACATCCAAAGGAGAAGCTATCCAATGGAATTTGCAGGGTGTGTTATTTAGGGCAAGTTGACAAGGGACAAGCGGTTTGCATTGAACTTGAAATATTTCTTTTTGAGTAGGTCGGTGGTTGGTATAATGCTATTTCTAGGTATGGGCTATTGAGCCACATTCTTATATTGTCTGAAGCAAGAAGGAGTCATTTAGTGCATTGAAGTAGGAATATCCCTTTCCAATGGCCTGAAAGATTTCTGCACTGTGTGAAAACAATTTAGTCTGTAAAAATATTCACACTATTAATAGTCACAGTATTAATAACACAATGTAATACCATGCTAAGTCTTTTGTACATATTATTTCCTTTAATCCTGGCAATAACCTTTAGAAAAACACTTGATTTTCATTATTCATGGTACTTATGTTCTGTAAAGTCACTGCAAAAACTGAATTAGGGAGTACTGACCTATTGTTCCTAGGCAAAATACAAGGTTAGATTCTTGGTCACAAAATTTTCATCAATTGATCAACACATAACCTTGTTCTATCTGTGCTTCTGTTTAAAGACCTCTTATTTAATACATATTGTTGACTTATTAACCTCAATCTCATGGCCAACAGCATGACAACTCATGTCTGAATGAAGTTTATCTAACATAGTATTTTCTCCCTAATTATTACATATTCAAGACTTCTTGTGCTTAAGAACACTAGACATCACTTCAGCACTATATTGTAAGGCCATTTTCAATAGCAAAATCACCAAAAAAAAAAAAAAGCACAGAAATGTGAAAAATGTGGCACTAAATAGACCATGAAACGAACACTTGCTTACATGATGAGAGCTGAAACGAAAAGGTAGATCACTGCTTTGTTCAAGCTTAGCTGGGAACACATGCATTATCAGGTGAGTCAAATTTTTTGCCACACTTCACTTGTCCACAAATGACCAGAAAAGCACCACGTGTCTTTACTTTGGGGTTACAAATAAATTTTAACGAGTAGGTGAATTTGCAAATATGGAATCTATGAATAATGAGGATCAATTTTAGATACAAATTATTACTAGAGGAAACAAAGGCTCCGAGAGGATGAATAACTTGCCTATGGTCAACTGCTAGTGGGTGATAGAGTATTCAGGCCCAAGTTTAACTCCAAAGTTTATGCTCCTAAACACCTAATACCAATTATTATTCATATCATTCAAAGATCAAAATAGCAGTAATTTGTATAAATGGGCTTCCAGAGATTGCCTCCTGAACTGTGTGTGTGTTACAGTTAACACGTTTGCAAAACTTCTGCATAGATTACATTATTATTGAAGCTAGAGCTCATGGCATTATAGGTGTTAAAACAGGCAGGTAGCTAGATATGAGCAGAGAAGGAGGAGCAAGGACCAAATGTCAGGAAACCACACATCTTGTAAACAAAGAAAAGCAGGAACCTCCAGACTGACAGGAAACCACATATTTGGGGGTGATGTGTCCTGGAGGCAGACAAAGAAAGGTGGGAAAAGGCAGGAATCTCTGGGGTCCGAACGTAACTTTTTGCTCATTATGCTCTCATTTCAATAAAATTAGCCTTGCAGATAAGAAGCACCCATAATGCACCGACGCTATGACACTTCTGATCTAAGCTAAATAAGGACAAAAATCCCTCCTCCCCTCTGGAAGATGGAGCTGGGATGAAAATCAGGGAGTACGAACCACAAACCTCTCCCTCCCCAGTGAATTTTCCACCCCATTCATTTCTATGCCCCACATAACAGGTTTGCCAAAGAAACCCAGGGCAGCTACTCAAATGAGACTGCCTGTTCTCCCCTTGAGAGTGTACTATTGCTCAAATAAATCCTCACTTTACTTTCTTGTCCTCCGTGTCTCATCTCTGAATTCTTTCTTCAACGAGACAAGAAACTACCCTCCATTATCATAGACAGGGTATATTAGTGATTGGTAGAGCATAAACTAGAAGAGGGTAACAAATGGTGTGGCAGAAGAAACTGGACAGATAAGCATGGGTCAGATAGAAGGATAAATACTTGGGCACATGTATCTAGGAATGGTTAGGAATCTGGAAGACACATTGAGGATCACTGTTTAAAAATACTGATGTCCAAGTTTCATTCTTAGAGCTGACTCAGTTGATCTGGAGTGAAATCCACGCACCTTTGCTTTTCTGAAGCTCCACAAGGCCTTCTGATGTATCACCCAGTGTTGATCTAGAGTAGTTGAGGTCTTTGAATGTCTACAGGTCCAGTTATAAGCAATACTTGTACCACTCAATGGGCATGTTGTCATATCTCAAGCCATGTGCTCTTGGATGTCTGTGATTCACTTATGTAATCACTCCTACAATACTTCATATAATTTTTTCCTCTAGTTTTATTGAGATATAATGGACATGCAGCAGTGTGTAAGCTTAAGGTGTACAGCATAATAAATTGATTTACATATATCATGAAATTAATATCACAGTAAATAAATATCCATCATCTTATATCATACAAAATTAAAGAAATATAGAAAAATATTGTCTTGTGATAAGAACACTTAGGATTTTCTCTCTTAACAACTTCCATATATAACACACAGCAGTGTTAATGATATTCATCAAGTTGTACATTACATCCCTATTACTTATTTATCTTGTAACTGAAAGTTTGTACCTTTTGACTCTCTCCATCCAATTCCCTCTCCCCTCACCCCACACCTCTGGTAACCACAAATCTGATCTCTTTTTCTATGGGTTTGTTTGTTTTTGAAGTGTAATTGACCTACAACACTATGTTAGTTTCTGTTGCTGAATATAGTGATACAGTGTTCCTATACATTTCAATATGATCACCAAGATAAGTCGAGTTACAATGTGTCACCATACAAAGATATTACATTACTATTGACTATATTCCCCACAGTGTACATTTCATACCCTTGACTCATTTATTTTGCAATTGGAAGTTTGTACTTCTTAATCTCCCTCACCTATTTTTCTCCTCCTCCCACCCTCCTCCCCTCTGACAACCACCTGTTTCTTCTCTGTATCTGTAACACTATTTCTATTTTGTTGTGTTTGCTCATTTGTTTTTTAGATTCCACATATAAGTGAAATCACACAATATCTTTCTCTGACTTATCTCACATTGCATAATACCCTCTAGGTCCATCCTAGTTGTTGCAAATGGCAATATTTCTTACTCTTTTATGGGTGAGTAATATTCCATTGTATATATATACATATCACATCTTTATCCGTTCATCCATTGATAGGCATGTAGGTTGCTTCCATATCTTGGCTGTTGTAAATCATGCTATGATGAATATAGGGGTACATATATCTTTTCTAAATAGCGTTTTGGTTTTCTTAGGATAAAAACCCAGGAATGGAATTATTGGATCATATGGTAGTTCTATTTTTAAATTTTTGAGGAATCTCCACACTATTTCCCATGGTGGCAGCACCAATTTACACCCCAACTAATGGTGTGCAAGAGTTCCCTTTTCTCCACATCCTCCCCAACACTTGTTATTTGTTGTCTCTTTGCTCTCTCTCTGTTTGCTCTGATTTCATGCCATGTTTTGAGCTACTCCATGAAGAGACCCATATGTTAAGAAACTGAGAGAGGCCTTTGGCCAGCTGCCAGGGGGGAACTTAGGCCCTCAGTCCAGGGACTCAGAAAGAATTGATTTCTGCCAACATGAGTGAATTTGGCAGCAGGTCCCCCAACACACCCCAGTCTAGACTTGAGATGACTTCAACCCCTGCCCACAATCTGATTTGCAGACTTGTGAGAGACCCTGAGGCAGAGGACCCACCTAAGTCTTGCCTGGATTCCTGACCCACAGAAACTGAGAGATACTAAATATTTGTTTTGAGTCACTAAATTTGGGGACAATTTTTTTATGCAGCGAGAGATAACTAGTACACAGTTCTACCACGATATGAATAAGGAAGAAGTCAACTTAAAGTGTTTGACATTGCCACAGAACTAAACATAGTGTTATCTATAAATTCCACAGACTCCTAAACCACCCCCAAGTATCTTTTGAACAGTTGTCAGTGTTTGAATAAATTATTACCTGGGCATGATCTTGTATTGTAAAAAAAAAAATGCTTAACCTTTTATTTTCTCAAAAGGCAGTGCAATTGTAATTCATTGATGTGAAATTAAAAACTAAGGACTTGATGGATATTGTCACATTTCAAACTGAACATATTATTTTGATACATGAATATCATATTTGATAATGTCATAGTCCTTGTGCACCTAAGAGATTACATTTATACTATTTTCTTAATAAATTTTCTATATCACCACCCTATAAAAGAAAAAGCTTTCTTACTTTATCTTAATCTAATATTATACACAGCTGTTAAAGGCACCATTCTATGGGCTTTGACCCTTAGCGAATATGTTGTTACCAACATGGTGCCTGTATGTTTATATTTTGATTAGAAATAGGTTTACTTTTATCATTTTATTATCATAAGTAGCATGGAGTACAGAATATGTTTATCCCAATAAAACCCAGTACATGAAAGGTTTTTAAATGCCCATAATAAAGAGAAATGTATAAAAATCCTCAGTTACTGCTTCAGCTATCATTTTAGACTAGCGTTTTGAAAAGAGCTGTTAATAAGTAGTAAAATGAATGGAATTGTATTTCACCTTTTTTTGTGCTCCCTCTTAACCTGTGGTGGAGTTAATAATAAGAAGGCAAATGATCAGAAGGGTGGAAACCAGGAGGAATATTATTAAGGACTGATAAATATTGATCTGAATAACCCTATCCTGAATAATCAAGAATTTACTGAGTTTGGATTGAGCTGTTTTTTCGGCTTAGAGTACAATTATCAGTGACCATTTATATCAGAGTTTGTACTCCAATGCTTTTAAAATCATTTTCAACCTACCCAACCATTGTGCTTTCCCTGAACTAACCATGAATGCTGTTGAAGTCAATATGAAACCATTTCTTAAAAGCCTGGCTGTTTGCTGTTCTGTTAGGCAAAATTTGCATTTGGCAACCATTACTTGCATATCATTAATATACTGTGTCCTAAAAAGAAAAAAAGAATGACTATGTCTTTCCATATTTCTTTTTCTATATGTTTTGAATCTCATTTGTTCTGTGAGATACTATAATATGAGAATCAGAAACTATGGGGTCCAGGGGGAGACTTTATATATTGAGATTAATCTTCTTAAGCCCAAGTTCATAGCTGCAACAGGGTAAGACTTCTTCAAGAAGGGCTGGCTCACTAATAAACCACCCAAATGCCTGGCACCTATAACTTCCTTGTTCAATTTTGAGCACATAAAAAAGCTTAAGATGATATACTTGGAGGATGACCTTTAGTAAATAAATAATTCAGATCTTTGACATTGGCATTGTATTGAAGAATTTTCTTAACATTTCCCTGAGTTTTTCTCAGTGTCATATCATTTACCTTACCTTTGGGAATTCATGTCAGTTAATTCTATATTCATGTAGCAGGCAAAATTTGAAACGTTCTATGTGATCTACCATCAGCCACACGAATTCGATATAGTGCTAGAGACAAAGATGTGGGATGATGGGGAAGTTATTCATCTAATACCTTAAGTTTCTGGGATCCCTTAACTCCACTCCTTTCCCTCACCTCTCGCTCACCTCAGTGCAACCTTAAAGATAAGCATATCAAAAAAAAATACCCAATTTCACCATTGAGTACAAAAAGGAATACTCACATAGATGTAGTGGTCATGCTCTTAATTCCTTGTACCAGAAACTGGATTTTCCATTTTACAGTGTAGTGTTTCTCAAACTTTTTTGTTTTTCATTATGTCCCCCTAAAGACATGCTTATACATTTTTTTTCATAATTACCACCCCTCATGAAATTTTAATACCATAGATGTACTGTATATGTACTTCTATGGTATTAAAATTATGTGCTCTGGCCCTTTAGAGGTATTTTGTGCTCTGGCCCTTTAGAGGGCAACAAACCCTTGTGATATCAAAGATTATTTTGCCCCCAAGAGCTGATTTTTGCCCCCTTTAGGGATATATCACTCGGGTTGAGAATGTAAAGTGTCTTTCATGTATCAATCAGTCTGATAGACCTTTGTACCTTGTAGTTACAGACTTTCTGATACAGCCTTAAGATTTCTGTAGCAAATCTTCGTTCTCATTCTGTTCTTATTAAATATCGTTAACCCTCCCTTACCAACTCAAAGCATCACCCAAACCACCACAGATATGCCCGACTCTAATGGACTCATCAAGAATATGCATTCAGTCATTTTGGTTTCTTACAATTGCTTATATAAGAGGCAGAGAATATTTTAAAATAAGTCAATTTGCTGGAAAATGTAGATAAACAGGTGAATGTTTTTAAAAGTCCTAATTTGTGTTATCATATCACCATGACCATCATAGGGCTCATTATAAATTAATATGAAGTATTGTTGTCTTTATGCCCCCCTTAAAAAATCTCTTTTAGAAGACTACCAAACAAAAGGGCCCAGTATGATAATCAACCAGAATATTTCATGTTTGTTTTCCAGTACAGGCAGTGGAATGTTTTTCTTTCTTTCTGTTGAGTCAAAGTAGCTTAGAAGGTTATAAAATAATGTTCATGTCCAATATCCATTATGTTATTTCATACATAATACCTGACTAGAAGGAAATGCTTGAAACCTAGTAGAATCTGGGCTTGTAATGGTTTTCTGGAGTGCAATGTCTAAGTAAATAGTTGGTTAGGAATACACAGATTAAGAGAACGAAAGTCAGAAATGACAGTTTAGCTATAGAAGTTTAATGAAATATTATTTAAATGTATCTGGATCATTGTTTCACATTGCTTAGATGTATGTGTGAAGGAGAAATGATGTGCAAGATACTACATTTCTATTTAGGCTAGTAACTCTTAAAATATAGTATTATTCAAAGCTCTATATATGAATATAAACTTGTATCACCTGGGATATAGCAAGTTTTTTTGTCTGATTTATTTATTTTTAACCAATTCGGAGTTCTTGTGAATAGAAATAAAGTTTAAGATGAAGATACTCAATAAGTTGTGAAGGGTGTTTTCAAAGGTTAATCTAAACTATTCTGATCTAGTAAATCAATCAACACACAGCTATAAAGTGTTGTTTTTAAGAATAATTTTTTATTCAATTCTCTAGAGTTTTAAGATGAAATAAACTAAAATCACATTTCTTCTCTGGGCAAATTTTCAATTCTGTCACATCAGGAGAGTGATTTTTACTTTTCAAAAGTCCCTAGTAAATTAGTTCAAATATCCAACAAGTAGGCAACTACCCATCACATTGGAAACTTTATGTTATATTGATACAGTTTTATTAGATTAATGGCAAAATCAAGAGATTATATGTCTATATATTTTATCATTAGGTTAACTAATTGCTAAAATCATTAGAATTAGTTGTTATTTTGTCATTTAGAAAATAATGAATTACATTCTGAGGTATGTTTATAGGCTTGTACTTCTTCAGATATATATACATATATATACATATGTATCTTTATTGAGGCATAAAGTAGCGTACAATACCTACACATATATAAAGTGTACAATATTATATGTTTGACATATGTTTACACTCATGAGACCATAGCTACAATCAATATAGTGAATATATTTATCACTCCCCCAAAAGTATCCAGGTGCCGCTTAGTAATCCCTCCATCTCTTATGTCCAGGTAAACACTGAACTGCTTTCTGACACATAGATTGGTTTTCATATTCTAGAGTTTTTGATAAATGGATTTATAGAGTATGTACTCTTTTTTGCATGCCTTATTTCACTTAGCAAAATGATTTTGAGATTCATCCAAATCTGTTCTCGTTATCAATAATTTGTTACCTTTTGTTATTGAGTAATATCTATTATAGATACATACCAAGATATATTTGGTATACATTCACCTTTGATGAATGTAAGGGTTGTTCCCAGTATAAAGGTTATTGCAAATAAAGCTGAATGAATACAAGTATTTGTATGGACATAAGTTTTTAATCTTCTTGGATAAATACCTCGTTGTGGAATGCCTGGATATTATGGTAGATGAGTCATTAACTCCTTAATAAACTGCTGAATTGTTTTCCAAAATGGTTATATCATTTTACATTCCCTGCAACAGGGTTTGAAGAATCCAGTTGCACCACAGCCTCACCAACACTTGGTATAATGTCATTCATTCTTTTAATATTAGACATTCTAATATGTGTATACAGTATCTCATTTTGGTGTTGATGTACATTTGCTTGGTGACGAATGATGTTATCTTTTTATGTGCTCATTTGCCATCCATTTATCTTCTTTGCTAAAATGCCTGTCCAGATCTTTTGCTTATTTTACTACGGGGCTGTTTATTTTCCTAATTTTGAATTTTGTGGATTCTTTATATATTATAATTTCAAGTCCTTTATCAGACATGATTTGCAAATATTTTCTCAAAGTCTGTGGCCTGTCTTTTCATTCCCTTACTGTCATTTGAAGAGTACATATTCTTAGTTCTGATGAAGTGCAATAAGTTTTTTTTCCTCTTCTGTATTATTCTTTTGGTGCTACCTTTAAGAAGTCTTTGCCTAACTTAAGGTAACTTTTTTTTCTTTTTTTTTTTCTTTTAGAACTTTTATAGGTTTAGGTTTTGCATTTTATTCTATGATTCATTTTGAATTAATTTTTGTATGTGATTCAAGGTATGGATTAAAATTATTGAGTTTTTTTTGGTATATTGATATGCAATTGTTCCAGCACCATTTAATGAAAAGATTACTATTTCTCCATTGAATTCTCTTTGCAACTTTGAAAAAAATCAGTTTTCCATATATGTGTGCATCTATTATACTTCTGAACTTTATTTGGTTCCACTTATCTACTTGTCTATCTTTATGCTAAATCTACACTGTCTTTTTTACCATAGCTTCATAATAATTTTTGAAATTTGGTAATATTTGTCTTCCAACTTTATTAGTTTTCAATATTGCTTCAGCTATTATGGGTCCTTTGCATTTCCATTATAGCTTTTAAAATTAGTTTGTCAATTTCTATGAAAAATTTTGTTATTTTTTTGTTTTTGTTTTGTTTTTTTTGTGATATGCAGGCCTCTCACTGTTGTGGCCTCTCGGGTTTTGTTTTTAAATAGAAAATAACTAACTGATTCTAAATTATTTGGCAATGCCAATGACCTAGAATAGCCAAAACAACCTTAACAAAGAACAAAGTTGGAAGGGTAACACTACCTAATTTCAAGATTATTATAAAGCTAAATTTATCAAATCTGCTTTGTCTGTTGTTAATCTAGCCAGTCCAGTTTTCTTTTATTTAGTGTTAGTATGGTTCATCCATTCCCTTTTAACCTATTTGTGCCTTTTTATCTAAAGTGGGTTTCTTGTAGACAGTGCATAGCTGAGCCTTCCCTTTTTGTCCAAAGTGATATTCTCTGAATTTTATTTGGGATGTTTAGACCATCTTTAGTGTGTTTATTAATACAGTTGTGTTTAAAATACCCTTCTTGATATTTGTTTTCTACCTTCTTGCTAGTTCTTTGTTCAGTTTCCACCTTTTTCCTAATTCCTATTCAGATTGAGTATTTTTTAAAAATGTACAATTTAATGGTTATTCACAGATATATATTCACAGATATGTGCAACCATCACCAAAGTCCATTTTAGAACATTTCTGTTACCTCAAAGAGAAACCCTATACACATTAGCTGGTGTCCCCCATCCTCATATTCCCCCTAGCCATAATCGACTTTCTGTCTAAAGATTTGTTTACTCTAGACATTTCATATTGGAATGATATAATATGTGGTCTTTTGTGACAGGTTTATTTCACTTAGCATAATGTTTTCTAGGTTCATCCATGTTGTAGCATGTATCAGAACTTCATTCCTTTTTATGGTTGAATAATATTCTATTGTATGGACACACTACATTGTGCTTATTCACTCATCAATTGATGGGCATTTGGGTTGTTTCTACCTTTTGGCTGTTATGAATAATGCTGCTATAGACATGTACAGATTTTTGTGGACAGACATTTTTATTTCTCTTGGGTATATACCTAGCAGTGGAATTGCTGGGTCATATGGTAACTCTATGTTTACCCTTTGAGGAACTACCAGACTGTTTTTCAAAGTGACTGAACCATTTTACATTCATGCCAGCAGTGCATGATTGTTCTAATTTCTCTGTATCCTCATTAACACTTGTTGTTATCTGGTTCTTATTATAGCCATCCTAGTGGATGTGAAATAAAATCTCATTATGTTTTTTTTTCTCATTATGGTTTGATTTGCATTTCCCTGGTGATTAATTTTGCCAAACGCAGGTTGAGTATTTTTTATGACTTTGTTTTTTCCTTATTTTTGTTCATTTGATATAATTGTTTTATTACTTTAGCAGTTTCCGTAGAGTTTATATTATACATATATAATTTGTCACAATTTAAGTGATATTACACAACTTCAGGTATATTATGCTATTTTTGTCATATACTTTACTTTTACCTAAGTTATAAACTTCATACTACACTGCTGTAATTTTTGTTTAAAGAGTATATTATATTTGAATATAGTTAAATAATAAAAATAGCCTTATATAGTTACCCGTGAGCTTACCTTTTCCAGTGCTCTTCATATGATCTATATTTTCCTGTGGTATTGCTTTCCTTCTGCACAAAGGCCTTCCTTTTACTTTATCTATAGTATGGATCTGCTAGTGGTGAATTCATTCACCTTTTTCCATATTTGAAAAAGCCATTATTTTACCTTCATTTTTGAAAGGTATTTTCTTTGGGCATAGCACTCCATACTGACCGTATTTTTGTTTCAATACTTTAATGGTTTTGCTCCAATGTCTTTCTATTTCTATTGCTTCCAACAATAAATTTTTCATTACCCTTCTACTTATTCCCTCTGTATATAGTCATTTGCTTGTCAGTCACAACTTTGAAGATTTTCTCTTTACCACTAGTTTTGAGCAATATAATTATTATTTGGCTTGGTGTAGCTTTCTCCATTTTTTTTTGTGTGTGTTGTAGTTAACTGAACTTAGATTGGGGGGCTTATAGTAGCTATGGGCTGAATTGTTGTCCCCCAAAGTCATATCTTGAAACCCTAACCACCAGTATTTGGAGATAGGGGCTCTAAAGAGGTGATGATTAAGTTAAAATGAGGCTGTTATAGTGGGCCTTAATCCAATCTGAATGGTACCCTTATAAGAAGAGGAAATTTGGAGATACAAAGAGACACCAGGGATTCGTGCCCACAGGAGTTAGACTGTTCAAGGACATAGTGAGAAGGTGTCCATCTCCAGCCCAAGGAGAAAGGCCTCAGGAGAACCAAGTTTGATCCTGGGCTTCTAACATCTGTAATTGTGAGAAAATAAATTTCTGTTGTTTAAACCACAAAGTGTGTAGTATCTTGCTAAGATAGCTAGTGATGGTTAATTTTATGTGTCCTCTTTTTTTTTTTTTTTTGTGGTACACAGGCCTCTCACTGTTGTGGCCTCTCCCATTGCGGAGCACAGGCTCTGGACGCGCAAGCTCAGCGGCCATGGCTCATGGGCCCAGCCGCTCCGTGGCATGTGGGATCTCCCTGGACCAGGGCACGAACCCACGTCCCCTGCATCGGCAGGTGGACTCTCAACCACTACATCACCAGAGAAGCCCTATGTGTCCTCTTGACTGGCCATGGGGTGCCCAGATTAAACATTATTTCTAGGTATATCATCTGAGGGTGTTTCTGGATGAGATCAGAATCAGTGGACCCAGCAAAGTAGATTGCTCTTCTTAATGTGTGTGAGCATCATTCAATCCCTTGAGGGCCTCAAAAGAACAAAAGATGGACATAGGAGAAATTCACCCCTTTTGTCCTGCCGCACTGGGTCAACTGAGACAGTTCATCTGATCATCTACTGCCCTTGAACTGGGATTTACACCATCAGTTCCCTTAATTCGAAGGCCTTCAGACTCAGACTGAATTGTACCACCAGCTTTTCTGGATCTCCAAATTGCAGACTTCAGACTGTGAGATTCTCAGTCTCCATAATTGTGTAAGCCTATTCCGTATAATAAACATGTCTCTCTCTCTCTCTCTCTCTCTTTCTCAATAGATAGATAAATAAATACATATAAATATATTTCCTATTTGTCCTGTTTCTCTGGAGAAACCTGACTAGGGCAGAATGTTATGGACTGAATGTTTGTATCTCACTAAAGTGTGTATGTCGAAATTCTAACCGTGTGTGAGGGTATTAGGAGATGGGAATTTGGGGAGGTGATTAGACCATGAGAGTGGAGCCCTCATGAATGAAATTAATACTCTTATAAAAGAGACCCAAGAGACCTTTTTCACTCCTCTACAAGGTGAAGACACAGCAAGAAGACGGCCATCTATAAACCAGGAAGAAGACCCCCACCAGACACAAATCTGCCACTGCCTTAAGGTTGGCCTTCCAGCCTCTAGAACTGAATAAACATTTGTTGTGTAAGCCGCTGAGTCCATGGTGTTTTTGCTATAGCAGCACAGAAAGACTAAAGACACAGCCCTATTAAACTAATTCAATAATTATTAGATTTACAAAATTTTCAGCTATTATATTTTCAATATTTTTTCTGCCCCTCATTTCTATCCTTTCTTTCAAGTACTATCTATATTTACATCTATCTCTATCTCTATCTCTATCTCTATCTATCTTTTTCTTTCTTCCTCTTCCTCCCTCCCTCCCGCTCTCTCTTTCTTCTTTTGCTTCCTTTCTTTTTTTTCTTCCTTCCTTCCTTCCTTTCTTTCTTCGTTTCTTTCTTTCTTCTTTCTTTCTTTCTTCTTTCTTTCTTTCATCTGCTTGATGTTTTCCCATAGCTCACAAATACTCTATTTCTTTAAAATCTTTTTTCTTTTTGTGTTTTGTCTTGGATAGTTTCCATTTTTTTTGTTTGTTTGTTTTTACATCTTTATTGGAATATAATTACTTTACAATGGTGTGTTAGTTTCTGCTTTATAACAAAGTGAATCACTTATACATATACATATGTTCCCATATCACTTCCCTCTTGCTTCTCCCTCCCTCCCACCCTCCCTATCCCACCCCTCCAGGCAGTCACAAAGCACCGAGCTGATCTCCCTGTGCTATGTGGCTGCTTCCCACTAGCTATCTACTTTACATTTGGTAGTGTATATATGTCCATGCCTCTTTCTTGCTTTGTCACAGCTTACCCTTCCCCCTCCCCATATCCTCAAGTCCATTCTCTCATAGGTCTCGTACGTCTGTGTCTTTATTCTTGTCTTACCCCTAGGTTCTTCATAACATTATTTTCCTTAAATTTCATATATGTGTGCTATCATACACCATTTGTCTTCCTCTTTCTGATGTACTTCACTCTGTACGACAGACTCTAGGTCTATCCACCTCATTACAAATAGCTCAATTTCGGTTTTTTTTATGTCTGGGTAATATTCCGTTGTATATATGTGCCACATCTTCTTTATCCATTCATCTGATGATGGAAATTTAGGTTGTTTCCATGTCTGGGCTATGGTAAATAGAGCTGCAATGAACATTTTGGTACATAACTCTTTGAATTATGGTTTTCTCAGGGTATATGCCCAGTAGTGGGATTGCTGGGTCATATGGTAGGTCTATTTATAGTTTTTTAAGGAACCTCCATACTGTTCTCCATAGTAGCTCTACCAATTCACATTCCCACTAGCAGTGCAAGAGTGTTCCCTTTTCTCCACACCCTCCAGCATTTATTGTTTCTAGATTTTTTGATGATGCCCATTCTGACTGGTGTGAGATAATATCTCATTGTAGTTTTGATTTGCATTTCTCTAATGATTAATGATGTTGAGCATTCTTTCAAGTGTTTGTTGGCAGTCTGTATATCTTCATTGGAGAAATTTCTATTTAGGTCTTCTACCCATTTTTGGATTGGGTAGTTTGTTTTTTTGTTATTGAGCTGCATGAGCTGCTTATAAATTTTGGAGATTAATCCTTTGTCAGTTGATTCATTTGCAAATATTTTCTCCCATTCTGAGGGTTGTCTTTTGGCCTTGTTTATGATTTCCTTTGCTATGCTAAAGCTTTGAAGTTTCATTAGGTCATATTTGTTTATTTTTGTTTTTATTTCCATTTCTCTAGGAGGGGGGTCTCAAAGGATCTTGCTGTGATTTATGTCATAGAGTGTTTCTGCCTAGGTTTTCCTCTAAGATTTTGACACTTTCTGGCCTTACATTTAGGTCTTTAAAATATTTTTAGCTTATTTTTGTGTATGGTGTTAGGGAGTAATCTAATCTCATACTTTTACATGTACCTGTTCAGTTTTCCCAGCACCACTTATTGAAGAGGCTGTCCTTTCTCCACTGTATATTCCTGCCTCCTTTATCAAAGATAAGGTGACCATATGTGTGTGGGTTTATCTCAGGGCTTTCTATACTGTTCCATTGATGTACCTTTCTGTTTTTTTGTCAGTACTATACTGTCTTGATTACTGTAGCTTTGTAGTATAGAATGAAGTCAGGGAGCCTGATTCCTCCAGCTCCGTTTTTCGTTCTCAATATTGCTTTGGCTATTCGGGGTCTTTTGTGTTTCCATACAAATTGTGAAATTTTTTGTTCTAGTTCTGTGAAAAATGCCAGTGGTAGTTTGATAGGGATTGCATTGAATCTATAGATTGCTTTGGGGAGTAGAGTCATTTTCACAATGTTGATTCTTCCAATCCAAGAACATGGTATATCTCTCCATCTGTTTGTATCATCTTTAATTTCTTTCATCAGTGTCTTATAATTTTCTGCATACAGATTTTTGTCTCCTTAGGTAGGTTTATTCCTAGATATTTTATTCTTTTTGTTGCAGTGGTAAATGGGAGTTTTTCTTGATTTCACTTTCAGATTTTTCATCATTAGTGTATAGAAATGCAAGAGATTACTGTGCATTAATTTTGTATCCTGGTACTTTGCCAAATTCATTGATTAGCTCTAGTAGTTTTCTGGTAGCATCTTTAGGATTGTCTATGTATACTACCATGTCATCTGCAGAGAGTGACAACTTTACTTCTTCTTTTCTGATTTGGATTCCTGTTATTTCCTTTTCTTCTCTGATTGCTGCGGCTAAAACTTCCAAAACTGTGTTGAATAAGAGTGGTGTTAGTGGGCAACCTTGTCTTCTTCCTGATCTTAGTGGAAATGCTTTCAGTTTTTCACCATTGAGGACGATGTTGGCTGTGGGTTTGTCATATATGGCCTTTATTATGTAGAGGGAAGTTCCCTCTATACCTACTTTCTGCAGAGTTTTTATCATAAATGGGTGTTGAATTTTGTCCAAAGCTTTCTCTGCATCTGTTGACATGATCATATGGTTTTTTCCCTTCAAGTTGTTAATATGGTTTATCACATTGGTTGATTTGCATATATTGAAGAATCCTTGCATTCTTGGAATAAACCCCACCTGATCATGGTGTATGATTCTTTTATTGTGCTGTTGGATTCCGTTTGCTAGTATTTTGTTGAGGATTTTTGCATCTATGTTCATCAGTGATATTGGCCTGTAGTTTTCTTTCTTTGTGACATCTTTGTCTGGTTTTGGTATCAGGGTGATGGTGGCCTTGTAGAATGAGTTTGGGAGTGTTCCTCCCTCTGCTATATTTTGGAAGAGTTTGAGAAGGATAGGTGTTTGCTACTCTCTAAATATTTGATAGAATTCGCCTGTGAAACCATGTGGTCCTGGGCTTTTTTTGTTGGAAGGTATTTAATCACAGTTTGAATTTCAGTGTTTGTGATTGGTCTGTTCATATTTTCTATTTCTTCCTGATTCATTCTTGGTAGTTTGTGCATTTCTAAGAATTTGTCCATTTCTTCCAGATTGTCCATTTTATTGGCATAGAGTTGCTTGTGGTAATCTCTCATGATCTTTTGTATTTCTGCAGTGTCATTGGTTACTTCTCCTTTTTCAATTCTAAATCTCTTGATTTGAGTCTTCTCCCTTTTTTTCTTGATGAGTCTGGCTAATGGTTTATCAATTTTCTTTATGTTCTCAAAGAACCAGCTTTTAGTTGTATTGATCTTTGCTATCATATGCTTCACTTCTTTTTAATTTATTTCTTTTCTGATTTTTATGATTTCTTTCCTTCTGCTAACTTTGGGGTTTTTTTGTTCTTCTTTCTCTAATTGCTTGAGGTTCAAGGTTTGGTTGTTTATTCGAGATCTTTCCTGTTTCTTAAGGTAGGATTATATTGCTATAAACTTCCCTCTTAGAACTGCTTTTACTGTATCCCATAGGTTTTGGGTCGTCCTGTCTCCATTGTCATTTGATTCTAGGTATTTTTTGATTTCCTCTTTGATTTCTTCAGTGATCACTTCGTTATTAAGTAGTGTATTGTTTAGCCTCCATGTGTTAGCATTTTTTACAGATCTTTTCCTGTAATTGATATCTAGTCTCATAGTGTTGTTTTCAGAAAAGGTACTTGAAACAATTTCAATTTTCTTAAATTTACCAAGGCTTGATTTGTGACCCAAGGTATGATCAATCCTGGAGAATGTTCCATATGCACTTGAGAAAAATGTGTATTCTATTGTTTTTGGATGGAATGTCCTATACATATCAATTAAGTCCATCTTGTTTAATGTATCATTTAAAGCTTTTGTTTCCTTATTTATTTTCATTTTGAATGATCTGTCCATTGGTGAAAGTGGGGTGTTAAAGTCTCCTACTATGAATGTGTTACTGTCAATTTCACCTTTTATGGCTGTTCGTATTTGCCTTATGTATTGAGGTGCTCCTATGTTGGGTGCATAAATATTAACAATTGTTATATCTTCTTCGTGGATTGATCCCTTGATCATTATGTAGTGTCCTTCTTTGTCTCTTCTAGTAGTCTTTATTTTAAATTCTATTTTGTCTGATATGAGAATTGCTACTCCAGCTTTCTTTTGGTTTCCATTTGTGTGGACTATCTTTTTCCATCCCCTTACTTTCAGTCTCTATGTGTCTCTAGGTGAAGTGGGTCTCTTGTAGACAGCATATATAAGGTATCCATTGTATCCATTCAGCCAATCTGTGTCTTTTGGTAGGAGAATTTAGTACATTTACTTTTAAGGTAATTATCGATATGTATATTCCTATTCCTTTTTTCTTAATTGTTTTGCATTCGTTATTGCAGGTATTTTCCTTCTCTTGTGTTTCTTGCCTAGAGAAGTTCCTTTAGCATTTGTTGTAAAGCTGGTTTCATGGTGCTGAACTCTCTCAGCTTTTGCTTGTCTGTAAAGTTTTAAATTTCTCCATCAAATCTGAATGAGATCCTTGCTGGGTAGTGTAATCTTGGTTGCAGCTTTTACTCCTTCATCAGTTTAAATATGTCCTGCCAGTCCCTTCTGCCTGGCAGAGTTTCTGCTGAAAGATCAGCTGTTAACCTTATGGGGATTCCCTTGTGTGTTATTTGTTGTTTTTCCCTTGCTGCTTTTTTTTTTTTTTGCGGTACGCAGGCCTCTCACTGCTGCGGCCTCTCCCGTTGCAGTGCAGAGGCTCTGGACGCGCAGGCTCAGTGGCCACGGCTCACAGGCCCAGCCGCTCCACGGCATGTGGGATCCTCCCATACCGGGGCACGAACCCACGTCCCCTGCCTCAGCAGGCAGACCCTCAACCACTGCACCACCAGGGAAGCCCCCTTGCTGCTTTTAATATGCTTCCTTTGTATTTAATTTTTGACAGTTTGATTAATATGTGCCTTGGTGTATTTCTCCTTGGATTTATCCTATATGGGACTCTCTGTGCTTCCTGGACTCGATTAAGTCTTTCCTTTCCCATATTAGGGCAGTTTTCAACTATAATCTCTTCAAATATTTTCTCAGCCCTGTTCTTTTTCTCTTCTTCTTCTGGAAACCCTATAATTCGAATGTTGGTGCATTTAATGTTGTCCCAGAGGTCTCTGAGACTGTGTTCAGCTCTTTTCATTCTTTTTTCTTTATTCTGCTCTGCAGTAGCTATTTCCACTATTTTATCTTCCAGGTCACTTATCCGTTCTTCTGTCTCAGTTATTCTGCTATTAGTCCCATCTAGAGTATTTTTAATTTCATTTATTGTGTTGTTCATAGTTGTTTGTTTCATCTTTAGTTATTCTAGGTCCTTGTTAAATGTTTCTGCATTTTGTCTATTCTATTTCCAAGATTTTGATCATCTTTACTAACATTATTCTGAATTCTTTTTCAGGTAGACTGCCTATTTCCTCTTCATTTGTTAGGTCTGGTGGGTTTTTATCTTGCTCCTTCATCTGCTTTGTGTTTTTCTGTCTTCTCATTTTGCCTATCTTACTGTGTTTGGGGTCTCCTTTTTGCAGGGTGCAGGTTCGCAGTTCCCGTTGTTTTTGGTGTCTGTTCCCAGTGGCTAAGTTTTGTTCAGTGGGTTGTGTAGTCTTCCTGGTGAAGGGGACTAATGCTTGTGTTTTGGTGGATTTTTTCTTTCTTGGGGGCAGGTCCCCATCATGTGGTGTGTTTTGGGGTGTTTGTGGACTTATTATGATTTTAGGCAGCATCTCTGCCAATGGTTGGGGTTGTGTTCCTGTCTTGCTAATTGTTTGGCATAGGGTGTCCAGCCCTGTAACTTGCTGGTTGTTGAGTGAAGCTGGGTGCTGGTGTTGAGATTGAGACCTCTGAGAGATTTTCGCCATTTGATATTATGTGGAGCTGGGAGGTCTCTTGTGGACCAGTGTCCTGAAGTTGGCTCTCCCACCTCAGAGGCACAGCACTGACCCCTGGCTGCAGCACCAAGAACCTTTCATCCACACGACTCAGAGTAAAAGGGAGAAAAAGTAGAAAGAAAGAATTAGTAGAAGTAGAAAGAAAGAAAGAAAGAAGGAAAGAAAGAAAGAAAGAAAAGAAGAATGAAAGAAGGAAGAAAGGAGGGAGGGAGGGAGGGAGAGACAAAGGAAGGAAGTAAGGAAGGACAGAATTAAAAACAGAAAGAAAGGAAGAAGTTAAAGTAAAATAAAATAAAGTAACATAAAATATAATAAAGTTATTAAAATAAATAATTATTAAGAAAAAAAATTTAAAAAAAAAAGATGGATAGAACCCTAGGACAAATGGTGGAAGCAAAGCTATACAGACAAAATGTCACACAGAAGCATTCACATACACACTCACAAAAAGAGGAAAAGGGGAAAAAAATCATTAATCTTCCTCTCAAAGTCCACCTCCTCAATTTGGGATGATTCATTGTCTATTCATGTATTCCACAGATGCAGGGTACATCAAGTTGATTGTGGAGCTTTAATCCGCTGCTTCTGAGGCTGCTGGGAGAGATTTACCTTTCTCTTCTCTGTTCTCACAGCTCCCAGAGGCTCAGCTTTGGATTTGGCCCCGCCTCTGAGTGTAGGTCCCCGGAGGGTGTCTGTTTTTCGCTCATACAGGATGGGGTTAAAGGAGCAGCTGCTTCGGGAACTCTGGCTCACTCAGGCCATGGGGAGGGAGCGGCACGGAGTGCAGGGCGAGCCTGCGGGGGCAGAGGCCAGCGTGACATTTCACCAGATTGAGGCACGCCGTGCGTTCTCCCGGGGTAGTTGTCCCTGGATGCCGGGACTCTAGCAGTGGCAGGCTGCACAGGCTCCCTGGAATGGGGTGTGGGTAGTGACCTGTGCTCACACACAGGCTTCTTGGTGGCGGCAGCAGCAGCCTTAGCATCTCCCGCCCGTCTCTGGGGTCTGCGCTTGTAGCCGTGGCTTGCGCCCATCTCTGGAGCTCCTTTAAGCAGCCCTCTTAATCCCCTCTCCTCGCGCACCAGGAAACAAAGCAGTTTCCATTGTTACGCCTTCAAACTGAATTATCTTTATTTTTCAGTGTCTAATCTATTTTTCATCTCATGTATTGTAATTTTCATCCTTAGAAGTTCTATTTGGGTGGTTTTTAAAATCTTCCTTGTCTCTAACTTTTTGAACATATGGAATACAGTTATAATAACTGTTTTAATGTACTTTTAACCTAATCCAAAATCTGTGTCAGTCAGGTTTTTTATTTTCTCCTCATTATAGGAGAAATTGTATCTTTCAGCTCTTTGTTTGCCTTGTAATTTTTAATTGGACGCCAGGCATTGTAATATTTGTTGAGTGTTAGATGTTTTGTCTTCTGTAATCTTTGTTATTAGTCACAGTTAAGTTTCTTGGGAGCAGTTTGATTATTTTGGGTCTTGCTTTAAGATTTATTGAGTGTGACCAGAACATTTAAATCTAATTATTTCCCAGTACTGAGACAAGATCATTCTGTGTACTCTACCCAGTGCTCCATTAATGAAAAGGTTTCCTGCTTGGCTGTTAGGAATAGTCACTATTATCAGCCTTATGTGAAATGCCAGACACCATTACATCTAATTCTTTTTCTGGACATAACTAGTTTCTTTACACTCATGAACTAATCACCATACACACATCTTCTGAATTATTGAAGGGGACCCTATGAATATATCCAGAGTTCTCCCTGTTTTACAACTCTCTCTCTGGTCTGTCCTATGAATTCTAGCCACCTTGGTCTCCTTTGTTCTCAACAATGCGACCTCAAATCAGGGAGTCCACTGGACTCTGTCTGGGTTTCCACTCTTTGTACTGTGGCCTGGTAACCCACTCAAGGCAATAAGCTGAGACAATTATAGATCTCATCTCATTTCTTTCATGTCTCTCAAGGATCATTGTCCTTTTTTGCTTGATGTCCAGTGTCTTAAAAATCATTTTTTCATACATTTTGTCCAGCTTTTTGGTTGTTTCAGGTGGATGGGTAAACCTGGTTCCTGTTACTCCATCTTAGGTGAAGTATAAGTACTGATTTATATTTAATTTTCTTCTTGGCTAAAAATAGCATGCTTGAGTCTGTTTAGAAAACAGGTTTTGAGGGAAAGTTAAAATAGCAATAAGTTTATTTCAGCATATTAAATTTAATCTAATATAATATTGGGTTAAAATATTTTCTTCATTATAATTAAGCACATATTCTTATACACATAATCATCTGTATAAATTATGCATGCATATTCACCTAAATAAAATACATTGGAATAATATTTTAATTAAATAATTGAAAATATTATACTTTTCATATTTCTAACTTTATTAAATGCCTTACAAATTAAAGATAGTTAATTAAGAAGTACAGCCTGCTTTTTAGATACAGTTGAGATGTAAATCACAATACTAAGAAAGATATTTAAATGTTTTTCTTTTTTAGATTTTATTACCTATGAATCTTCACTGTGTCTTCAGTGATGAGATTTTGACTGAATTAGATGTGACTGAGGAACTTTGCTTACCTTAGTTGTTGTACTGGGTTATGATTGCCCACTGAACAAAAGAACGAGTACTTTTTAATTTTTGCCCTTTGTTGGCCTATGGAAAAAATGACCAAGCTTTGTGAAAAGCCAGTCATATAAAACCAATTTAATTTCTCTCCACAAGAGACATCCACATAGACAAGTGAGAATGAATGATTCCAGCTGCTTAAATTCATTCAGCACAATATTTTTTATTGAAAGCCTAGAAGAAGTGTGGCCATAATATATTGTTGTTTAGGAAATAGCTTACTCCTGAATAGGCCTGATAGGATAGAACAATGGGATAGCATCATTCTTGGAAGTAAATTATGGACTTTTGAGTGTATCAAGTTGCCTCACATAGGACCCCGTGAGTTTATCTAGAAACTCATGCCATGGAGATCCAGGAAATGGATTTTTAAATTGCTATCTTATTTTCTTTGTCTTTGTTTTCTTGTCTAAATATGTCTGTTGGTTGGTCCTATCTGCTGTCAGTACCTAGGCAGAAAGTATACAAGTAGCTTTAGCCCCACTATGGAATAGAGCACAAGATCTAGTGGTCCAATTACAAATATTGGGCCCCTCTGTGCCTTCTAAGCATCCTTTGTGGTCTTCATCCTCTGAATATTTTAGCTACCAGCTGGTACCTAGGATACAGAATTCATGAGGAGTGATACTTATTTCTGTAACCCCTAAACATCATCACTTTTAGTCCACTCTTATTTTGGCCCAGTTTTACCTTCAGACTTGAACCTATAAGTTCTACCCAGTTAGCTAAAACTCTAGTCCCCTCCTTGGTCTTGGGTTTTTCTCCAGCTTGGCAGTGGGCCCAAATAAACCACCCAACTCCTACTAACTCCTTTGAAACTAGATCCTGTCCACAGGCAAGGGTTTTTTTTTTTTCTAAATTACAAATATCTCCCAAAGACTAGACAGAATTGCCATTTTGGTATGCTATCTGGCCCCCAATGAATAGAAGCAGCCTTTAAAGGGATGAACAAAGAGGTGTGGTCTCTGAAAATAAGAAGGTACATTTGTTTTGCCAACTTAATTCAGATAATAATAAAAACACTGCAACCTATTGATGATACTTACTAAAATACTACTTACCTAAAACCAATATATCTTTTAGGAACTGCTGTAATATATAATGTATGTTAATCAGCTTTATGATACACTTCAGCTATTCTGAATAAAAATACCATATCATTCCACTTTTGAAGATTTTGACACTTTTGAGTACTTACTATGTTCCAGGCATATTGCTAACTATTTTAAATGACTCATTTAGTTTTCACAAAATTATTTGTGATAAATACAATTATGCTGATGAAACTAAAGCACAGAAAAGGGTCACAGACAGCTAATAAATAGGAGAACCAAGGTAGCCTAGCTTTAGAGTACATGCTTTTAATCACTTACCTATACCATCCTCTACCAACTATGTCTACTAAGAAGTAAAACTCTATGACATCCATTTAAAGAATAGTCCTTCTGTAAGAAAAAAAATTATTTTATTGAAGTATAGTTGATTTACAATGTAGTGTGATTCACTTATATATATATATTTTTTTTCTTTTTCACATTCTTTTCCATTATGGTTTATCACAGGATATTGAATATATTTCCCTGTACTATAGAGTAGGACCTTTTTGTTTATCCATTCTATATATAATAGTTTGCATCTACTAACCTCAAACTCCCAATCCATCCCTTCCCCACACCCTTGGCTACCACAAGTCTGTTCTCTATGTCTGTGATTCTGTTTCTATTTCCTTTTTTTTTTTCTTTTGCAGTACGCGGGCCTCTCACTGTTGTGGCCTCTCCCGTTGTGGAGTACAGGCTCCGGACACCGAGGCTCAGCGGCCATGGCTCATGGGCCCAGCAGCTCCATGGCATGTGGGATCCTCCTGAACCAGGGCACGAATCTGTGTCCTCTGCACCGGCAGGCAGACTCTCAACCACAGCGCCACCAGGGAAGCCCCTGTTTCTGTTTCATAGATAAGTTCATTTGTGTCATATTTTAGATTCCACATATAAGTGATATCATATGGTATTTGTCTTTCTCTCTCTGACTTACTTCACTTAGTATGAAAATCTCTAGGTCCATCCATGTTGTGGCAAATGGCATTATTTCATTCTTTTTTATGGCTCAGTAGTACTCAATTATATATATATATATATTTTTTATATATATATATATATATATATATATATATATATATACACACCATATTTCATTTACCTATTCATCTGTCGATGGATATTTGGGTTGTTTCCATATCTTGGCTATTGTAAATAATGCTTCAATGAACAGTGGGGTACTTGTATCTTTTCAAATTAGAGTTTTTGTTATTTTTGGATATATACCCAGGAGTGGGATTGCTGGGTCATATGGTATCTTTATTTTTAGTTTTTTAAGGAACCTCCATACTATTTTCCATAGTGGCTGCACCAATTTACATTCTCACCAACAGTGTAGGAGGGTTTCCTTTTCTCCACACCATCTCCAGCATTTGTTATTTGGAGACTTTTAATGATGGCCATAAAGAATAGTGTTTGAGTGTTTAAGCTGACATCCTAAAAGTCTATCTTACTATAGTAACAACAATAATAACATTATTAAAAATATCACTTACAATTTATGAGGCACTTACCATGTGTCAGACACTGTTAGGTACCATTATATATGTACTGCATTTTAATCAACACAACAGCTTTACAATATAGCTATTATTATTTTTATTCTATAGATAAAAAATACAAAGTAAAATGATTAGCTCAAGATTACAGCCCTAAATGGAGGCAGAACTGGGCTTCTAATCTATATCTGTGCCTAATGAACGTAGACTAATTTTGTGTCCTTTTCATTTTGAATGATTGAGTGTTAGCAATATAACAATATTTTATTCAGAATAGTATAGTATACTATAAAGCTGATTAGCATACTTTTATGCTGTAGCCATTCCTCCAGATAATCGGAGGTTTCTTTTGGTCTTATTTTTAAACGTAAGTAGGTGTCATTAATACTGCAAAATAGTGTTATAACCCAAGGAATGCAGATGTGATATTGGGCTTATGTTATTTTAAAAATTCATACAAATAATATGTGTATATAAGTTGACATTGATTATATCCATTTGAGGTATATGGAGACAATTCAGTGAAAAAGAAAAGTATTCAACTTAAAATGTAGCTGCCACTGTTGAATTAATTTTGATTCTACATTTTAAAATACATATGATTTTAAATGTTAAATTTACTAAGAATGCTTTGAATGATCTCACTTTATCCTTAGCACTTTATAGGGGACTTGACTAGAAATAGATGTTTTTTTTTAAGAAATAAATTTTTTGAGTGGCATGGACATATATACACTACCAAATGTAAAATAGATAGCTAGTGGCAAGTAGCCTCATGGAACAGGGAGATCAGCTCCGTGCTTTGTGTCCACCTAGAGGGGTGGGATAGGGAGGGTGGGAGGGAGGCTCAAGAGGGAGGAGATATGGGGATATATGTATATGTATAGCTGATTCACTTTGTTATAAAGCAGAAACGAACACACCATTGTAAAGCAGTTATACTTCAATAAAGATGTTAAAAAATAAACTTTTTAATGAGAGAAGCAAGAACCTACTGTCTTATCCACGATCTTATTTTCTCTTTTAATTTTTGTTAAGAGAGCCTAGCTAAAGAGTTCCTAAAACTCATCCACAAATGTGGCTAATGATATGTTTTCCTATCTACAGAGGTCACCACAATAGTGAACATATAGCCTTCTTTACTATTTGCTGAGCAGAGACTCTTGCTATAGGCAAATAGCAATTTCAAAGGTTGGGAGAGGGATTTTTTTTTCAGGAATGTGGTCTGCTAATTAAAAAATAAATAAAACAGCTTTGTGGTACTTTCCAACAGAAAATATGTTGAAAACAGCAACTTTTTCCATCACCTAACACCTTTCAAATAGTTAAATTCTCAGTCACTTCGTTTTAAAGGGAAAAATGAAATGAGCCTGGTGTGAAAAGAAGTTAGATATCCCATTATATATAACCCCTTGAGCTATTCATTCCTAAGTCACACAATTTAGTGGGATTTTGTTCAAGAAGAAGAAAAAAATTTACTTAAACCTCATTTACTTTTGAGATAGCAACACATCTATATAGCAAATCTAAGAAATTAAAAACATAACTTCCCACAAGCTATGGTTTAAAAAGAAGTGCAGATGCTGTTACAATGAGTTTGCTATTAACTGTCTGAGAGTGAACTGGCAGTAGTTGCCAATTTTACAGACATTTCATGACAACCCCACACTACTCTGTTATTTTATTTACAAAAGCTACTATTTGCAATGATTGCTCTTTCAACTAAAAATGTTTATATACCACTAACATTTAAAAAGACTGCCCTCTTCTGTAACGTAGGAGTACCCTACCATGTTACAGTTTAGTAGTATCCCTTCTATTACTGGATATGTTGATTTCAGAACAGGCATAGAAAAATAAAAATTTAAAAATAAAAGAATTTTCTTAGTTTCTTCAGACAAAAGATTATCTATAATAATAAAAACTATAGGCTTCCAGTGCCTTATAAATCTATGGAAAAATAAAAATTTCAATAAAGGAAAATGAGAATGAACCTAGGTCTTGAATGAGGGCACATAAAATTAGATGCATAAAGTATTTTAGATATAGGAAAATTAATAATTTTGTGCATAATGAACTTTCGACCTAAATGATATTTTTATTGAAGAGAATATTGGAGCCATATTAGAGCATGAATCATTATAATTGAGGATTTAGTATCCAAAAATTTACTTTGGCCCCTGTCCAAAGGAGTTTAAATTCAGAGGTGAGTTGATAAATATTTAACAACTAGTTCTCTCTCCAAGAAAATAAAAGCCCTGATGTGTTTCCATGGTCTAAATACTTCCACCATGGCTGATTTCAAACTACCAATGTATTGTCATAGAAAACAGAGTTGGGAAGGTGTGTGCAATTGAGCTCTCTGGGTTCTTTTGTTTTTTTGTTTTTTCTTAAGTGGAATTATCAAAAGGATGCTGCCAGAACACAATCTTCCCTCTCATGTCATAGATCCTGTGGATAGCAGTGGAATGAGTCATACTGCCAATGCTTTCATTCAAGCCTCATCATTTTTTGCTTGGACTACTGCAGTAATGTTCTTACTGAGCTTGTTTCCTGTCTCTGCTAATTTATCCTCCACTCTGCCACTGCTAGAGTGATATTTCTGAAATGAAGATTTGTTCATACCACTCACCTGCTTCAAAACGTCTTTAGTTTCTTAATGCCTACAGGATTAAGTTCAAAGAATGTCCGGCAATCAAATCCCTTCATGAAAGGCAGAACAAATGTTTCCCAAATGGTTGTCTGTAGATTAGCTGCATCAGAATCATCTACAAAACTTCGTAAAAGGCATACTCTAGTGAGAGCACTTCCAAAGATCTACTAAATTACTGACTCAGACTCTAGGGGCACTGCTTGGAAATCAGCATTTTTATAGTCTAACAGACGAATCTGTTGCCATAACCACACTTGGAAATCCATCAAAAGGGAAGAATTTTGGGGTTGTTATACAAGTGTTTAAATTCCACTTTAGCAACTTGCTGAGTGGCCTTGGGTAAGTTATCTGACAACTGTATGCCTCCATTTTCTTATCTATAAGTGGGGGTAATTATATCCAACTATAATGCTGTTTGGATGATTAAAATTTACAATACCTGGCACATAATAGGCACTCAATACAATACATGCTAATCTACACTTGCCCCATATGTGCTTCTTTATGTTCTGACTCAGTCATGCCTTTCCAGTCTTATTTCCACCTATGCTGAACTACCACCATAATTAACCCACTTTCCCTCACTAGACCAGTGGTAACACTCAAATGCATACAAAGGCCAGGAACCTAGCAGGAGTTATTAAATTGAAATGAAGTGCTCTAGTCAAATATTGCTATGTGGAAAAGTGAATTCATTGCTATACATTCTTCTATTATTCAACAGAAGTAAGACATTGAATTTTTTAAAGTTGAAACCTACCATTAAAAAATATTTTAAATGAATTCAGAAAAAAATCTTATCTGGAACAAGCAGAACATATCTCTGAGCTGAGTTAAGCCCCTGGGCTTCTCGTTTGTGATGTTGAGTCCAGACTCACTGTGTAATACTTTTTCCCCTATCGTGTGTCTTACCATGTCATTACATCACAAAGAATGGCCTGGCTAGTAAGACCTTCTGCATAATTTTGACTTTTTTAGGGGATTGTGCCCAAAAACATTCCTATCAGATTGCCTTTCATTTTTCTTCATTTGCTTCCCAACTTTTTCTCTTTCTCTTTTCAATCAGATGCTGCTTGAAGTTTTACTTGAGTGTTAGTGGTTCTGTGATTTCTCACTGTCCTTATTTTTGTTTTTTGTTTTTTTGTGTGTGAAGACTGAATAACGATTGCCAGATTTTTTCATCATTATCATTGTCATGGGCATTCTTTGAAAATTTCCTCACCTCTGTTCATATCACCATCTCTTTCACAATGATTTTCATTCTAATGTTAAAAACCATAATGTAGGGCTTCCCTGGTGGCGCAGTTGTTAAGAGTCCGCCTGCTGATGCAGGGGACGTGGGTTCGTGCCCCAGTCCAGGAAGATCCCACATGCCGCAGAGTGGCTGGGCCCATGAGCCATGGCTGCTGAGCCTGTGCATCCGGAGCCTGTGCTCCACAATGGGAGAGGCCACAACAGTGAGAGGCCTGTGTACCACACACACACACACACACAAAACATAATGTAGTGTTGGTATAACTTGCTAGGGACTTAGGGGAAAAAATTGGATCTTTGCCTTACTTACACCACCTAAACTGATTTTGGAGCAAAGATTTACACAGGAAATTTTAAAAGTAATAGAAAGAGACCTTCTGCTCCCAATCAAAATGGGATATCAAGGATTGGACTCAATCTCTTATCTTAAACCTTAAACACTAAAAAAATGGACAAAATAAGTGAAACAGAGACATTCAAGACATCAGGCAACTAAAGATAGTGATTCTTACAAATGAGGGAAACACTGATTTCCCCAGCTTAGTGCTTTGAGAAAGTTTCCAGTCTGCAGCACAGGGAAGGGAAACACAGGCAAAGCTCAACATACACCTTGAGCTTAGGAAACAGAGTGTGAGTCCAAGAAAGAGAAGGCAACTAGAGTTTTCAATGCAGAGAGGAGAGAGATAGACAGAGAACTCTAGTGTGCTGCAGAGATCCCCCATCAAGTATTCAGTTGAGTATTAATCAGTACATGCAGCTATCTGAGGCTGCAAAAAGAACCACACCATGAAAGGATTAGAAGGAACAGTGCCCAGTCCTTGCAGAGTAAGATATTGTACCTGTTTCTACAAGCCAGAGTGGAAAAGCTCATAACTCATAGCATATTGGTTACAATACTAAGGAGGGATTTGCATAGTATTTGGAAAAAAACATAGCCCCAGACTAAATAAATAGAATTCCAGTCCTGACTAATTAAACTTAAAAGTAAGACTAAAAAGTATCAAACTATATCATCCAAGTAATTTAATTGTCCCAGACTGAAACTCAAGAATATTTATAGAAATACAAAAATATACACCACTCTAAAAGGAAAATTTTACAATGTCTGGCATCTAGTAAAGAATACCAGACATGCAAAGAAGTATAAAAATATAACCCATAATTAGGAGAAAAATCAATTCCACACTAGAAATGACTCATTATAAAATTAGTGGACAAGAACATTCACTTAACATGACTCTATTCCATATGTGCAAGAAGCTAAAAGAAAGACAGTACCAGTAAATAGAGCTATGGATGATATATTTTTAAAAAGACTGAAATTGACCTCCTAGTAATAAAAACTATAATGTCTAAAATGAAAAATATACTGGATGGGGTCAATGGCAGATTAGATATTGAGAAAATATTGGTGAATCTGAAAGCATTGCAATAGAAACTATTACAAATGAAAATAAAGAAAAAAAAATGGAAACAACACAGCATCAGTGAGCTATGGTGCAATTTCAAACAGACAAATAAATGTGTAAATGTAATCCTCAAAATGAGTAGGCAAAAAAAAATATGTGAAGGTTAATGGCTACAAATATTGGAATATCACAAGGATACTAAAACACTTAAGAGAATACTATGGACAAGTATATGGCATCAGGGTGGCCTCATAGAATGAATTTGGGAGTGTTCCACCCTCTTTAATTTTTTGGAATAATTTGAGGATAGATATTAGTTCTTCTTTATATGTTTGTAGAATTCCCTCATGAAGCCATCCGTTTCTGGACTTTTGTTTACTGTGAGGTTTTTTTTTTTTTTTTTTTTTTTTTTTTACTACAGATTGAATTCACTGCTAGTGATAGGTTTGTTCAAATTGTCGGTTTCTTCTTGATACACTCTTATCAGGTTGTTTGTAGAAATTTGTCTATTTCTTCTAGGTTGTCCAATTTGTTGGCATATACTTGTTCATAGTATACTCTTGTGATTTTTTGTATCTCTGTGGTATTTGTTGTTATTTCTTCTCTTTCTTATTTTATTTGTGTCCTCTCTCTTTTCTTTTTGGTGATTATAAGTTTTGTTTATCTTTAAAAAAAACAGTTCTGGGTTCCATTGATCTTTTCTATTATTTTTTGAATCATTTTTTATTTATATCCTCTCTGATATTTATTATTTCCTTCCTTCTGCTGGCTTTGGGTATTGTATGTTCTTCTCTTCCTAATTCTTTTCGATGGAAGGTTGAGTAGTTTATTAGAGATTTTTCTTGCTTCATGAAGAATGATTTGTATCACTATAAACTTCCCTCTTATAACAGCTTTTGCTGCAGCCCATAGATTTTGGAGTGTCATGTTTCCATCTTCATTTGCCTCGAGATATTTTCTGATTTCTTCTTTGATTTCTTCATTGACCTAATGTGTTTTTAGTACCTATGTTGTTTAGTCTCCACATGTTTGTTCTTTTCCCATTTTTCTTTCTGTAGTAGATTTCTAGTTTCATACTATTGTGGTAAGAAAAAATGCTTGATATAATTTCTATCCTCTTAAATTTGTTGAGACTTGTTTTGTGGCCTAGTGTTTGCTCTATCCTGTAAACATTCCATGGACACTTGAAAATAATGTGCATTCTGCTGTTTTTGCATGTGATGTCCTGTAGATATCTATTAAGTTGAAGAGATCTATTGTGTCCTGTAAGACCACTGTTGCCTTATTGAAATTTCTGACTGGATGATATGCCCATTGATGTAAGTGGGATGTTAAAGCCCCTTACTATTATGTATTATTGTCAATTTCTCCTTTTATGTCTGTTAAGTATTTGCTTTACATATTTAGGTGCTCCTGTATTGGGTGCATATATGTTATTGACTTTAATATCTTCTTCTTGTATTGATCCCTTCATTATTATATAATGCTCTTCTTTGTCTTTTGTTATAGCCTATGTTTTAAAGTCTATTTTGTCTGATAGAGTATTGCTACTCCTGCTTTCTTGTTTCCATTTGCATAAAATATCTTATTCCATCCCCTCACTTTCAGTCCGTGTGTATATATAGCCCTGAAGTGAGTCTCTTGTAGGCAGCACATTGAAGGGTCTTTTTATTTAAATCCAATCAGCCACCCTATATCTGTTGATCAGAGCATTTAGACCATTGACAAAGTAATTATTAATAGGCATGTACTTATTGACATTTTATTACTTGTTTTCCACTATTTTTTTGTATTTCTTCTCTGTTCATTTCTTCTTTTTTTTTTTTTTAAGGCTTTTTTTTTTTTTTTTTTTGCTGTACGTGGGCCTCTCACTGTTGTGGCCTCTCCCGTTGCGGAGCACAGGCTCCGGATGCGCAGGCCCAGCGACCATGGCCCAAGGGCCCAGCCGCTCCGCGGCATGTGGGATCTTCCCGGACCAGAGCACGAACCCACATCCCCTGCATCGGCAGGTGGACTCCCAACCACCGCGCCACCAGGGAAGCCCTCTTCTTTTTCTTTAAACCTCTTTATTGGAGAATAATTGCTTTAAAATGTTGTGTTAGTTTATGCTTTATAACAAAGTGAATCAGCTATATGTGTACATATATGCTCATATCCCCTCCCTCTTGTGTCCCCCTCCCACCCTCCCTATCCTTCCACTCCATGTGGTCACAAAACACTGAGCTGATCTCCCTGTGCTATGCAGATGCTTCCCACAAACTATCTATTTTACATTTGGTAGTGTATATATGTCAATGCTACTCTCTCACTTCAGCCCAGCTTACCCATCCCTCTCCCCGTGTCCTTAAGCCCATTCTTTACGTCGCGTATGTATTCGTGTCCTGCCCCTAGGTTCATCAGGACCATTTTTTTTTTTAGATTGCATATATATGTGTTAGCATACAGTATTTGTTTTTCTCTTTCTGACTTAATTCACTCTCTATAACAGACTCTAGGAACATTAACCTCACTACAAAAAAACTCAATTTCATTTCTTTTTATGACTGTGTGATATTGCATTGTATATATGTGCCACATCTTCTTTATCCACTCATCTGTCGATGGACATTTAGGCTGCTTCCATGTTCTGGCTATTGTAAATAGTGCTGCAATGAACATTGTGGTAAATGACTCTTTTTTTTTTTAACATCTTTATTGGGTTATAATTGTTTTACAATGGTGTGTTAGTTTCTGCTTTATAACAAAATGACTCTTTTTGAATTATGCTTTTCTCAGGTTATATGCCCAGTAGTAGGATTGCTGGGTCATATGGTAGTTCTATTCTTAATTTTTTTAAGGAACTTCCATGCTGTTCTCCATAGTGGCTGTATCAATTTACAATTTACATTCCCACCAACAGTACAGGAGTGTTCCCTTTTCTCCACACCCTTTCCAGCATTTATTGTCTGTAGATTATTTTTAACATCTTTATTGGGGTATAATTGCTTTACAATGGTGTGTTAGTTTCTGCTTTATAACAAAGTGAGTCACTTATACATATACATATGTTCCCATATCTCTTCCTTCTTGCATCTCCCTCCCTCCCACCCTCACTATCTCACCCCTCCAGGTGGTAACAAAGCACCGAGCTGATATCCCTGTGCTATGTCACTGCTTCCCACTAGCTATCTACCTTAAGTTTGGTAGTGTATATATGTCCATGCCTCTCTCTCACTTTGTCACAGCTCACCCTTCCCCCCCCCATATCCTCAAGTCCATTCTCCAGTAGGTCTGTGTCTTTATTCCTGTCTTACCCCTAGGTTCTTCATGACATTTTTTTTTCTTAAATTCCATATATATGTGTTAGCATATGGTATTTCTCATTCTCTTTCTGACTTACTTCACTCTGTATGACAAACTCTAAGTCTATCCACCTCATTACAAATAGCTCAATTTTGTTTCTTTTCATGGCTGAGTAATATTCCATTGTATATATGTGCCACATCTTCTTTATCCATTCATCCGATGATGGGCACTTAGGTTGTTTCATTCTCTGGGATATTGTAAATAGATCTGCAATCAACATTTTGGTACATGACTCTTTTTGAATTATGTTTTTTTTCAGGGTATATGCCCAGTAGTGGGATTGCTGGGTCATATTGTAGTTCTAATTGTAGTTTTTTAAGGAAACTCCATACTGTTTTCCATAGTGGCTGTACCAATTCACATTCCCACCAGCAGTGCAAGAGTGTTTACCTTTCTCCACACCCTCTCCAGCATTTATTGTTTTTAGATTTTTTGATGATGGCCATTCTGACTGGTGTGAGATAATATCCCATTGTAGTTTTGATTTGCATTTCTCTAATGATTAATGATGTTGAGCATTCTTTCATGTGTTTGTTGACAGTCTGTATATCTTCTTTAGAGAAATGTCTGTTTAGGTCTTCTGCCCATTTTTGGATTGGGTTGTTTGTTTTTTTGTTATTGAGCTGCTTGTAAATTTTGGAGATTAATCCTTTGTCAGTTACTTCATTTGCAAATATTTTCTCCCACTCTGAGGGTTGTCTTTTGGTCTTGTTTATGGTTTCCTTTGCTGTGCAAAAGCTTTGAAGTTTCACTATGTCCCTTTTGTTTATTTTTGTTTTTATTTCCATTTCTCTAGGAGGTGGATTAAAAAGGATCTTGCTGTGATTTATATCATAGAGTGTTCTGCCTATGTTTTCCTCCAAGAGTTTTATAGTGTCTGGCCTTACATTTATGTCTTTAATCCATTTAGAGTTTATTTTTGTGTATGGTGTTAGGAAGTGTTCTAATTTCATTCTTTTACATGTAGCTGTCCAGTTTTCCCAGTACCACTTATTGAAGAAGCTGTCTTTTCTCTATTGTATATTCTTTCCTCCTTTATAAAAGATAAGGTGACCATATGTGCCTGGATTAATCTCTGGGCATTCTATCCTGTTCCATTGATCTATATTTCTGCTTTTGTGCCAGTACCATACTGTCTTGATTACAGCAGCTTTGTAGTATAGTCAGGAGTCAGGGACCCTGATTCCTCCATCTCCATTTTTCTTTCTCCAGATTGCTTTGGCTATTTGGGGTCTTTTGTGTTTCCATACAAATTGTGAATGTTTTTGTTCTAGTTCTGTGAAAAATGCCATTGGTAGTTTGATAGGGATTGCATTGAATCTGTAGATTGCTTTGGGGAGTATAGTCATTTTCACAATGTTGATTCTTCCAATCCAAGAATATGGTATATCTCTCCATCTGTATTGTCTTTGATTTCCTTCATCAGTGTCTTATAGATTTCTGCATACAGGTCTTTTGTCTCATTAGGAAGGTTTATTCCTAGGTATTTTATCCTTTTTTTCAGTCGTAAATGGGACTGGTTCCTTAATTTCACTTTCAGAATTTTCATCATTAGTGTGTTGGAATGCAAGAGATTTCTGTGCATTAATTTTGTATCATGCTACTTTTCCAAATTCATTGATTAGCTCTCGTAGTTTTCTGGTTACATCTTCAGGATTCTCTATGTATAGTAACTTGTCATCTGCAAGCAGTGGCTGTTTTACTTCTTCTTTTCTGATTCACATTCCTTTTATTTCTTTATCTTCTCTGATTGCTGTGGGTAAATCTTCTCAATCTATGTTGAATAATAGTGGTGAGTGTGGGCAACCTTGTCTTGTTCCTGATCTTAGAAGAAAGGGTTTCAGTTTTTCACCCTTGAGAACGATGTTGGCTCTGGTTTGTCATATATGGCCTTTATTATGTTGACGTAGATTTCCTCTATGCCTACTTTCTTGAGAGTTTTTATCATACATGGGTGTTGAATTTTGTCAAAAGCTTTTTCTGCATCTATTATTATATGGTTTTTATCCTTCAATTTGTTAATATGGTGTATCATATTGATTGATTTGTATATATTGAAGAATCCTTGCATTCCTAGGATAAACTGCACTTGATCATGGTGTATGATCCTTTTAATGTGCTGTTGCTTTCTGTTTGCTAGTATTTTGTTGAGGATTTTTCATCTATGTTCATCAGTGATATTGGCCTGTTGTTTTCCTTTTTTGAGACATCTTTGTCTGGTTTTGGTATCAGGGTGATGGTGGCCTTGTAGAATGACTTTGGGAATATTCCTCCCCCTGCTTAATTTCGAAAGAGTTTGAGAAGGATGGGGGTTAGCTCTTCTCTAAATGTTTGATAGGATTCACCTGTGAAGCCATCTGGTCCTGGGCTTTTGTTTGTTGAAGGATCATTTTTTTTTTTTTTTATAGGAATACTTAGTTCTATTGTGTTTCGCAGGTATTACGTTTTTTACAAATTGGAAGTTCTGTAGCAACGCTTTATTGAGAAAGTGTATAGGCACCATTTTCCCGGCAGCATTATTTTAAAATAAAGGTACATACATTGTTTTTTCAGCATAATACTGTTATTGCACATTTAATAGACAACAGTACAGTGTATATCTAACTTTATATATCCTCAGAAAGAAAAAAATTCTAGTGACTCACTTTATTGTGATATTTGCTTTACTGAGGTCTGGATCTAAACCTGCAATATCTCCAAGTTATGCCTGTGTATATAAATATGTTGGAAGATTTTTAATCACAGTTTCAACTTCAGTGCTTGTGATTGGTCTGTTCATACTTTGTATTTCTTCCTGGTTCAGTCTGGGAAGTTTGTAGTTTTCTAAAAATTTATCCATTTCTTCCATGTTGTCCATTTTATTGGCATATAGTAGCTTGTAGGAGTCTCTCATGATCCTTTGTAGTTCTGCAGTGTCAGTTGTTACTTCTCCTTTTTCATTTCTAATTCTGTTGATTTGAGGCTTCTCCCTTTTTTCCTTGATGAGTCTAGCTAATGGTTTATCAATTTTGTTTATCTTCTCAAGGAACCAGCTTTTAGTTTTATTGATCTTTGCTATCATTTCCTTCATTTCTTTTTCATTTATTTCTGATCTGATCTTTATGATTTCTTTCCTTCTGCTAACTTTGGGGTATTTTGTTCTTCTTTGTCTAATTGCTTTAGGTGTAAGTTTAGGCTGTTTATTTGAAATTTTTTTCGTTCCTTGAGGTAGGGTTTTATTTCTAAAAACTTCCCTCTTACAGCTTCTTTTGCTGCATCCTATAGGTTTTGGTTTGTTGTGTTTTCCTTGTCAATTGTTTCTAGGTAGTTTTTGATTTCTCTGTGATTTCTTCAGTGATCTCTTCATTATTTAGTAGTGTATTGTTTAGCCTCCATGTGTTTGTATGTTTTACAGTTTTTTTTCTTGTAATTGATATCTAGTTTCATAGCATTGTGGTAAGAAAAAAGAACCTTGATAGGATTTCAATTTTCTTAAATTTACCAAGGCTTGATTTCTGACCCAAGCTGTGGTCTATCCTGGAGAATGTTCCATGAGCCCTTGAGAAGAAATTGTATTCTGTTTTTTTGGATGGAATGCCCTATAAATATCAGTTAAGTCTAACTGGTCTAAATTGTCTTTTAAAGCTTGTGTTTCCTTATTTATTTTTATTTTGGATTATCTGTCCATTGGTGAAAATTCCCCTACTATTATTGTGTTACTGTTGATTTCCCCTTTTATGGCTGTTAGCATTTGCCTTATGTATTGAGGTGCTCCTATACTGGGTGCAGAAATATTTACAGTTGTTGTAACTTCTTCTATGATTGATCCCTTGATCATTATTCAGCGTCCTACTTTATCTTTTGTAAATGTCTTCATTTAAAAGTCTATTTTTTCTGATATGCATATTGCTACTCCAGCTTTCTTTTGATTTTCATTTGCATGGAATATCTTTTTCCATCCCCTCACTTCCAGTCTGTATGTGTCCCTAGGTCTGAAGTAGGTCTCTTGTAGAGAGCATATATACAGGTCTTGGTTTTGTTTCCATTCAGCCAGTCTGTGTCTTTTGGTTGGAGCATTCAATCCATTTACATTTAATTTGATTATCACTATGTATGTTCCCCTTACCATTTTCTTAATGGTTTTGGATTTGTTATTGTTAGGTCTTTTCCTTCTCTTGTGTTTCCTGCTGAGAGAAGTTCCTTTAGCATTTGTTCCAATCTCATTTGGTTGTGCTGAATTCTCTTAACTTCTGCTTTTCTGTAAATTTTTAAATTTGTCCGTTGAATCTGAATGAGATCCTTGCTGGATAGAGTAATCTTGTTTGTAATTTTTTCCCTTTCATCCCTTTAAATATGTCCTGCCACTCCCTTCTGGCTTACAGAGTTTCTGCTGAAAGATCAGCTGTTAACATTATGAGGTTTTCCTTGTATGTTATTTGTTGCTTTTCCCTTGCTGCTTTTAATTTTTTTTTGAATTTTATTTTTGATAGTTTGATTAATATGTGTCTTGGTGTGTTTCCCTTGGATTTATCCTGTACGGGACTCTGTTCTTCCTGGACTTGATTGGCTATTTCCTTTCCCATGTTAGGGAAGTTTCCAACTATAATCTCTTCAGATATTTTCCCAGACCTTTTTTTTTTTTTTTCTCTTCTTCTTCTGGGACCCCTATAATTAGAATGTTGGTGCGTTTAATGTTGTCCCAGAAGTCTCTGAAACTGTCCTCAATTTTTTTCATTCTTTTTTCTTTATTCTGGTCTGCGATAGTTATTTCCACTATTTTATCTTCCAGGTCACTTATCTGTTCTTCTGCCTCAGTTATTCTGCTATTGATTCCTTCTAGAGAATTCTTAATTTAATTTATTGTGTGATTAGTCATTGTCTGTTTGCTCTTTAGTATTTCTAGGTCCTTGTTAAAAATTTCTTATATTTTCTCCATTTTATTTCCAAGATTTTGGATCATCTTTATTATAATTACTCTGAATTCTTTTTTGGGTAGACTGCCTTTTTCCTCTTTGTTTGGTCTGGTGGGGTTTTACCTTGCTCCTTCATCTGCTGTATATATCTCTGTCTTCTCATTTTGTTTAACTTACTGTTTTTGGGGTCTCCTTTTCAGAGGCTCCATGTTTGTAGTTCCCATTGTTTTTGGTGTCTGCCCCCAGTGGGTAAGTTTAGTTCAGTGGGTTGTGTAGGCTTCCTGGTGGAGAGGACTGGTGCCTGTGTTCTTGTGGGTGGACCTGTATCTTGTCCTTCTGTTGGACAGGGTCACATCTGGTGATGTGTTTTGTGGTGTCTGTGAACTTAGTATGATTTTAGCCAGCCTCTCTGCTAATGGAGGCGTTTTGTTACTCTCTTGCTAAATGTTTGGCATTCGGCATCCAGTACTGGAGATTGCAGGCCGTTGGGTGGAGCTGGGTCTTAGCGTTGAGACAGAGATATCTGGGAGAGCTCTTGCCAATTGACATTATGTGGGTCCACGAGTTCTCTGGATGGTTCAATGTCCTGATCTTTGCTTTCCCACCTCAGAGGCTCAGGCCTGATGCCAGTCCAGAGCACAAAGACGCTGTCAGCCACATGGTTCAGAAAAAATGAGAGAAAAAAAGAAAGAAAGTGATAAATTTTAAAAAGTAAGAAAAGTAAACTAAAAGTAAAAAGTAAAAAAGTTATAATAATAAAAAAAGAAGAGAACAACCAAACCAATGAACAAATCCACCAATGATAACAAGTGCTAAAAACTATACTAAGCTAAACATAAAATTCAGAAACAAATCAGTCACAGACGGCAAACCCCAAGTCCATAGGTGCTCCCAAATTCCACCGCCTCAATTTTGGGATGATTCATTTTCTTTTCAGGTGTTCCACGGATGCAGGGTACATCAAGTTGATTGTGGGGATTTAATCCGCTGCTCCTGGGGCTGCACGGAAAAATTTCCCTTTCTCTTCCTTGTTCACACAGATCCTGGGGTTCAGTTTTGGTTTTGACCCTATCTCTGCATGTAGGCCCCCCTCAGGCATCTGGTCCCTGCCCAGACAGGAAGGGGTTAAAGCAACAGCTGATTATGGCACTTTTGCTCATTCAGGCCAGGGGGAGGAAGGGGTATGGTAGTTCTCATTGGAATGCAGGGCAACCACCAACAGCAGAGGCCAGTGTGACATTGCAATAGCCTGAGGCATGCCGTGTGTTCTCCTATGGAATTTGTCCCTGGATCACATGACTCTGTCAGTGGTGGGCTGCACAGGTTCCTGAGGTGGTTGGTTTGTGGATAGTGACCTGTGCTTGCACACAGGATCCTTGGTGATTGCAGCAGCAGTGTTAGAGTTTCATGCCCATCTCTGGTTTCTGAGCTGATAGCTGCAGCTCTCACCTGTCTCTGGAGCTCACTTAGACAGTGTTCTGCCTTCTGTGGGCAAATGGGGAAGGAATCCCCTCTCCTTGTGCACCCTGAAACAGTGGTCTCTTGCTTCTTCAGCAGGTCCAGGCATTTTCCTGGACTCCCTCCTGGCTAGCTGTGGTGCACTAGCCCCCTTCAGGCTGTGTTCAAGCATCCAACCCCAGTCCTCTCCCTGGGATCTGACCTCTGAAGCCTGAGCCTCAGCTCCCAGCCCCCACCCACCCCACTGGGTGAGCAGACAAGCCTCTCAGGCTGGTGAGTGCTGGTTGACACCAATCCTCTGTGAGGGAATCTCTCCACTTTGCCCTCTGCACCCCTGTTGCTGTGGTCTCTTCCATGGCTCCAAAGCTTCTCTCCCCACCCACCCTGTCTCCACCAGTGAAGGGTCTTCCTAGTGTGTGGAAACTTTTCCTCCTTCACAGCTCCCTCCCAAAGGTGCCGGTCTCACCCCTATTTTTTGTCTCTGTTTTTTCTTTTTTCTTTTGCCCTACCCAGTTATATCAGGATTTTCTTGCCTTTTTGGAAGTCTTGAGGTCTTCTGCCAGCATTCAGTAGGTGTTCTGTAGTAGTTGTTCCATATGTAGATGTATGTTTTATGTATTTGTGGGGAAGAAGGCGATCTCCTCTGCCATCTTGAAGGTCCCACCATTTATTCTTTTTGTTTCTACCATTGTGGTTTGTTGATTTTCTTTTTCTAGTAGTGTGCTTCTTTTCCTTCCTTTTTGGTTTTTGTGTATGTACAGTAGGTTTTTGATTTGTACTTGTCATGGGGTTCATATTACTTTCACCCATAATTAGATCTACTTCTTTTAAGCTGGTAGCCATTTAAGTTCAAACACACTCTAAAATATCTCCATTTTTTACTCCCCTCCCCAACATTTTGTGTTTTTGATCTCACATTTTAAATCTTCATGCTTATCCCTTCATTGTGTATTGTAGTTATAGTTATTTTCATACTTTTTTGTCTTTTAATGTATATACTGTCTTATTTAAGTGATCTTTTATTCTTACTATATATTTGCCATTCCTAGTGGTATTTTCCCTTTCCTATAGATGATTATTTCTTTTTCATTTAAAGACCCTTTAACATTTATTTTAGGGTAAATTTAGTGTTGATGAATTCTTACAGCTTTTGCTTGTCTGAGAAGTTCTTTACCTCTCCTTCTATTCTAAATGATAATCTTTTTGTACAGGGTATTGTAAATTGCAGGGTTTTGCCTTTCCTCTTTGAGTATATCATGCTTCTCCCTTTTGTCCTGCAAAGTTTCTGCAGAGACGTGATATGATAGCCTTATGAGAATTCTCTTGTATATGACTCTTTGTTTTTCTCTTGCTGCCTTTAGAATTCTCTCTTTATCTTTAACTTTTGCCATGTTAATTATGATATATCTTGGTATGGGCCTGTTTGTGTTCATCTAGTTTGGGACTCTGTGTGATTCTTATACTTATTTTCTTCTTTAGGTTTGGTAATATTTTAGCCATAATTTCTTCAAATATATTTTCGATCACCTACTTTTTCTCTTCACCTTCTGAAACCCCTATGATGCAAATGTTGAAATACTTAATATTATCTTAGAGATCTCTTAAATTTCTTTTCTTTTTTTAAATTTTGTTTTAATTATTTTTTTATTTCTTTTTTCTTTTGTTTAATTGAAGTATAGTTGATTTACAATGTTGTACCTATCTCTGCTGTACAGCAAAGTGACTCAGTTATACACATATATACATTCTTTTTTTATATTCTTTTCCATTATGCTTTATCACAGGATATTGAATATATTTCCCTGTGCTATATACATTAGGAGCTTGTAGTTTATCCACTCTAAATGTAATAGTTTGCATCTACCAATACCAAACTCTCAGTCCATCCCTCTCCCTCCCTCACTCCCCCTTGGCAACCACAAGTCTGTTCTCTATGTCTATGATTCTGTTTCTGTTTTGTAGATAAGTTCATTTGTGCCATATTTTAGATTCCACATATAAGTGATATCATATGGTATTTGTCTTTCTCTTTCTGACTTACTTAGTATGATAATCTCTAGTTGCATTTATATTTTATTTTATTGAAGTATAGTTGATTTATGATGTTGTATTTTTGGGTGTACAGCAAAGTGGTTCAGATATATATATATATATATATATATATATATATATTTATGTATTTATTTATTTATAATTTTAAGATTCTTTTTCATTATAGGTTATTACAAGACATTGAATATATTTTCCTGTGCTATACAGTAGGATCTTGTTTATATATTTTATAGAGTGTATGTGTTAATCCCAAGCTCCTATTTTATCCCTTACCCCACTTCCCCTTTGGTAGCCATACGTTTGATTTCTATGTCTGTGAGTCTATTTCTGTTTTGTAAGTAAATTCATTTGTATCATTTTTTAAGATTCCACACATAAGTGATATATGATATTTGTCTTTCTATTTCTGACTTACTTCACTTTCTTTCATTTTTTAAAATTAGTTTTTCTTTCTGTTGTGATTAGGTGATTTCCATTATTCTATATTCCAGATCACTTATGTGTTCTTCTGTATCATTTAGTCTGTCATTCATTCCTTATAGTGTGTTTTTTATTTCATGTATTGAATTATTTACTTTGTATTGGTCTTTTTTTATATTTTCTGTTTCTTTGTTAAAATATTGTGTTAGATTAATTCTTTCCCCTTATTTAGTTAACATTTTTATTACCAATGTTTTGGATTCTTTATCTGGTAAATTGTTTATTTCTCTTTCAATATTTATTTTTTTAGGGTTTTTCTCTTGCTCTTTCGATTGAGAGTGCTTCCTCTGTCTTTTCATTTTTCTTAACTTTCTCTACCTCTATGAGTTTAGGTGAAACAGTTACCTATTTTGGTCTTGAAAGGTGTTCTTATATGTGGGAGCATTCTTATGCAGACTGTGTGTGCCCAATTCCTTTGGTTGGAGGCCTGGTTTTGAAGTGGACACCAGTCATAACTTTTCTCACATTGTGGCAGCTATCACCTTGGTGATGGGTGAGTTTGGAGATGAAGTGGCTATAGTTGGCACTGGGTGTGAGGTGGGACTTCCTTTTTGCTCAGTGGCCATCATTGCCCTATCAAGGGGTTGTGATCTGATCTCAAGTTGCTGGAGCAGAAGCCCTGAATGTTGGGCTCAAGCTGGAACTGTTCCTTTTAAGAGTGTTTTTACTCTCCCCACACCAAGATCTTTGCCCCAGAGGAGGGGAGTCCTGAAGCAAGTGGGGACCATGTGCATACAGAGGGCCAAAGTGCTGCTTCTGTAGGTGTCTGGCTCGGCTCAGATGCAGCCCATGGTCAAGTTTTTTTCCTATTCCTGGCTGTCCCACATCCAATGCTGCACTGTGGAGTGGACTGAGCCAGGCTGGAGCATTTGTTTGACCCGTGCAGTGGCACACAGCAAGGTGGTCTCGGGAAACCCAATAGCCACTAGAACAGACATCCTTCTGTCCTGCCTCAGGGATAAGACTCTTTTGTTTCTCATTGCTGATCACTGTTCTCAGTCGCCACTGCTCAGCGGGGGAGGTGGGGCTCATGTGGTTTCTCTGCATATATTGGGGGTGTGAGCTGTGGCAAAGTGGCTGCCATCAGAAATCTGGGCTACTTCTGGGACACCACTGAAGTAAGTGCCAAGAACGGCCGTTGCTACACCACCCAGCCTCTGCTCTAGGACCGAGTCACCTCTGCATCCAAGGTTGAGTCTTTTTTCCAGTCCTGGCCACCTCAGATCCAGTGCCACACTATGGTGTGGAGCAAACAGGGCTGGAGTGTTCACTCAGCTCAGGCTGGGGTGAGCATCGAGGTGGTTGTAGGAAACCCAGCAGCCACTAGAGAAGACCTCTCTCTACCCCACCTCAGAGGCAAGCCAGCAAGAGCATGCAATTCTTATGAGCAGAGTCCAGGTTTCTCTAGCCTTTCTATCTGTTTCAGTAGTCCTCCAACCAGCCACAGGGACTTGTCTCCTACACATAGGACTCCAGGACTGGGACGTCCAGTCTGTGGCTCAACTCACTCACTCCTCAGGGTGGGTGTCCTCTTGTGTAATTTCCTTTTTCCTCTGAGTCCC
>NW_006781519.1:1813640-1882708 GCF_000442215.2 Lipotes vexillifer | reverse complement strand
TCCCTACACAATTGCTTTTCTTTGGTTCCTACCCAATTATGTGTGTACCTTTCTTACAGTCTTAGTTGTACAGGAGTACTTTTGCCAGTTTCCAGTTAGATTTCAGTGAGAATTGTTGCATATGTAGATGTATTTTTGATGTGTTCGCTGGTGGGGAAGCGAGCTCCACATCCTCTTACTCTGCCATCGTGATCTTTCTTGTTGCAACTACTTTGGAAAACATTTTTGCAGTTTCTTAAATGTTAAACAGGTAGCTTCATTATGATTTTTTCATTCCACATCCAGGTATTTACCCAAAAGAAATAACAGCATATGTCCATAAAAAGACTTGTACACTTGTACAGCTTTATCTAAAATAACCAAAAACTGGGAAATATCCAAACAACCCATTAACAGGTAAATGGGTAAATCAATTGTTTTACATCTGTACAATGGAATACAACTCAGCAATACAAAGGAATGAACTATTGCTACACACAACATGGATGAATCTTAAAATAACTGTGCAGACTGAAAGCATCTAGGCCAAAAAATAAAAAGAGTTCACATTGAATGTTTTTGTTGATACAAAATTCTAGAAAATTTAAACTAATCTGGAGTGACAGAAAATATGTAGTTGGGTTCCTGGGAATGGGAGGTGGAGGGGCAAGAAGGATGGATTACCAAGGGACACCTGGGAGCTTTTATGGGTGATGGATATTTTCACTATCTTGATTGTGGGGATGGTTTCACAGGTGTATATATATTTTAAAACTTTTCCAAGTGTGCATTTTTTAAATGTGTACTTTAGAATAGGTAATTGATACCTCAATGAAGCTGTTAAAAGAAAACAAACAGACAAAGAGTACTAGAAATAAACAGGCATTTTCTTTTTTAATTTGGCATGAGGAATGGTATCCTAACGTTCAGAGGCCATAAATAAAATACTATAAAATTGACTACTAAAAACTGAAAACATTATTTTATTGAAAATTACCATTAAGTTGTCAAATGACAGAATGAAAAATATTTGTGGATTAAAATAAAATTTCCTGGATGAGCAAAGAGTTCTTATAAATTGAAAAATAATAGTATGAATGATACAATAGAAAAAAAAATGGGGCAAAGTATATGTTCAAAGAGTTACAGAAAATAAATATTTGAAATTTTACTCAACCTCAGTCATTAACAAATAAAATCAGATTAAAGCTAATGATGATACCATTTTAATTTCTAAATTATAAAATTTTAAACTTAGTGCATAATTTTGGTGAAGATTTATATAAATGGGCATTCATTTATTGTTTGTAGAATTACATATTGGTTCAACCTGAGAGGGTAATTTGCCAATATATGTCAATTTAAGTTTAAAATTTTTCTATCAACCCCACCATTAGAAAGTTGCTTTGGTTTATCATTGTGAGATAAACTCACAACTGTACATCAATATGCATGTTGAAGTATTGTTCCATTATTTGTAATAATGAAAGTTGTAAAGAATTTGTCTGAGAATGGGTCATTGATTATGTAAATGATAGTATATCCATAAAAATGAATACTAATAGCCTTTTTTTTTTGTGGTATGCGGGCCTTTCACTGTTGTGGCCTCTCCCGTTGCGGAGCACAGACTCCGGATGTGCAGGCCCAGTGGCCCTGGCTCACGGGCCCAGCCACTCTGCGGCACGTGGGATCCTCCTGGAGCGGGGCACGAACCAGCGTCCCCTGCATTGGCAGGCGGACTCCCAGCCACTAGCGCCACCAGGGAAGCCCCTAATAGCCTTTGAAAATAATTAGAATGATCTATGTACATTGGTGCAAAAATGTGTCCACAATATAGTATGTGAAAAAATCAGTTAATATAATAATCTGGATAGGACCATCCTCTTTGTATTTTATACATATACCAAGCCAGTCTATCTATCTTGTGTTTTTTTCATGTTAGGTATATATGTATATCTACACTTTAAATATACATATATTATCTAGCATGATACACACAAATTGTTTACAGTAGATTTCTCCAGGGAAGGGGGAAAGAGAAGATTAGAACTTTTTTTAAATTTATACTCTGTGTATTATTTGCATTTTCTGCATGAGCATTATTATTTTTATTAATAACTTGTAAATAAAATATTCTCAGATTTATTTTAGTGAAGTTTTTTTCCAGCTTTATTTTCAAGCCACTTTTTTTGAGGTAGGATTGATATGTAAGAAGCTGTACATATTTATTATATACAAATTTGATGAGTTTGGGCATATTTATATACCTATGAAACCATCACCATCATCAGGACTACAGATGTATACATCACCTCCCAAAGTTTTCTCCCATCCTCTTTATTACTATTTGTGTGTGTTTATACTTGTCTGTGTGTGTTAAGAACATTATAATAAGATATACCCTCTTAAAATTTAAGTATACAATATGGTATCATTAGCTATAGGCACTAAGCTGTATTGTTGATCTCCAGAACTTATTTGTCTTGCATAACTGAAACTTTGTATCCTCTGACCATCAGCTCCCTATTTCTTCCTTACCTCAGCCCTTGACAACCACTATTCTACCCTCTGCTTCTATAAGTTTGACTATTTTAGATTCCACATATAAGTGAGACCATACAATGTCTGTCATTCTGCAACTGGCTTATTTCACTTAGCTTAGTGTCCTCCAGGTTCATCCATGTTGTTGTAATTGGCAAGATTGTGCACCTTTTCTCAATCCTGCAAAGCCAAGCTGATAGACTCCTGTTTATTTTAACCTAGGGGGTTACTCTCTTCAGGATAGTGCCTGAAGTGTTAAAGGTTGTGTGCCTTCTCCAAATCCAGCAGAGCTGACCTGACTGCTGATATCTCTATGCTGTGGGCTGTCAATAACAGGAGGAAAATTGGGAAGTTCAGAAATACACTGAAAATGTGCTGGAAATTAAACAGCACACCCCTGAACAACCAATGGGTCAAAGAGGAAATCAAAAAAATAAAAATAAAAAATACTTAAGACAAAGAAAAATGGAAAAACAGTATAAGACAATTTACGGGATGCACCAAAGCAGTTCTAAGAGGGAAGATTATAGCATTGAACATGAAGAAAAAAAGACCTCAAATAAACAACCTATCTTTACACCTCACAGAACTAGAAAAAGAAGAGCAAACTAAGCTCAAACTTAGCAGAAGGAAGAAAATAATAAATATTGGAGAAGAAATAAAATAAATGACTAGAAATACAATAGAAAAGATCAAGAAAACTAAGAGTTTTTTAAAAAGATAAATGAAATTGACAAACCCTTAGCTAGACAAAGAAAAAAGAGAGAAGACTCTAATAATTGAAATAATAAATGAAAGAAGAGACATTATAACTGATACCACAGAAATACAAAAGATCATAAGGGACTACTATGAACAATTATACATCAATAAATTGGATAACCTAGAAGAAATGGGTAAATTTAATAAAGTTTTATATTAGATCTGTTAAAAAAGCACAATGGAAAAAATACAGAACTTTCTATCAAGTGTGATAGTGATCAGTTTTAATGTACACTTGTGCATTTACTTGACATTTGGAAGGCTACACAAGTCTGTTTTATTTGTTTGTTTTATTTGACATTATGTGGTATCCATTTCCTCATGGTCCTGCATATCTTAGGTCTATATTTAAGTAAAAATAATGGATCTAGTATCATCAGGCATAAACTAATGTGCCATTGATTCTGAAAAAGATATATCTGTGTTATAATGAGCCACATATCAATCCCAAACTAGGTTTCAAATGAAATTAATATAAAGTAGAAAACATTAAATGTGTTAAATATTGTGCCTATATGGCCAGAAAGAAAGTATCAAAAATTAAAAAGGCACCTAAGTTACATTACAGCGATCAATATTACACTAGATAAATCTCTAAAAGAACTAAAGTTGGGACTTCCCTGGTGGCGCAGTGGTTGAGAGTCCACCTGCTGATACAGGGCACACGGGTTCATGCCCCGGTCCGGGAAGATCCCACATGCCACGGAGCGACTGGGCCCATGAGCCATGGCTGCTGAGCCTGCGCGTCCAGAGGCCCACATACCACAAAAAAAAAGAACGAAAGTTGACTCAAGAATAACTTGATTATCATTGAAGCTATCATAGTGAAAGAAGTGGAATCATGGCCAGGTAGAATGTGTCATTTTGATGATATATAAAATAGAGCTTGTTAATTGAGACAAATCAAACCATTGTTTCTGCCTAGCTGAAGTGTCAGCTGTAAGAAGTTGAAAGAGAACCTGAAAGTGTGGAAGGAATTTGGAAAGATATTCAGGTAATATTAGAATGATACTTAGAGAGCTACCTCAGGTTCTCCAGTGCACCTATTTAAGAGACACCCTGCATGAGAAATGACACAACATCATCAGAGGCATGCATGTGTTTCATGGGTCATGAAAAAAGAATATGGAACAGAAGCCTCAGGTACAGAATGGAAACAGAATCCTTAGCATAAACATAAGAAAAGAAAATACACAGCAGAGTTTTGGTAGACAACTAAACATGCTTTTCTGTCCTCCTCAGTAATGAGGTAAAAGTTGGAAATTACATGAATCAAAATGGATGCTCCAGGGAAAAGATAATAAATTAGTGTAGTAAATATAGAGCCACCTGAGTAGTGTTCTTAAATTTTAATTACTATTAGATAGTTAATTGTCGACCTTAATTCTTGGGTTCTGAGACACTGGAAAAGTTTAGATTCATCACTGTTTATGCTCTGTTTTTATGTTACCCTTCAAAAAACTGGTGTTATTTACTTAAAAACTGCAATGTTATTGTGTAAATATTCATTAATTTTAATTAATTAATTTACTTTAAAATTTTTATAGGAGTATAATTGCTTTACAATGTTGTGTTAGTTTCTGCTGTATAAAAAGTAACTAGTTTGGGGCTTCCCTGGTGGCACAGTGGTTGAGAGTCCGCCTTCCAATGCAGGGGACATGGGTTCATGCCCCGGTCCGGGAAGATCCCACATGCCATGGAGCAGCTGGGCCCATGAGCCATGGCCACTGAGCCTGCGTGTCCGGAGCCTGTGCTCTGCAACAGGAGAGGCCACAACAGAGAGAGGCCCCCGTACTGCAAAAAAAAAAAAAAAAAGTAACCAATTATATGGATACATATATCCCAATAACCACTGCTCTTGCGTCTCCCTCCCACCCTCTCTACCCCTCCCCACTAGGTGGTCATAAAGCACTGAGCTGACCTCCCTGTGCTATGCAGCTGCTTCCCTCTAGCTATCTATTTTATATTTGGTAGTGTATATATGTCAATGCTACACTCTCACTTTGTCCCAGTTTACTAATCCCCCTCCCCATGTCCTCAAATCCATTCTTGACACCTGCATCTTTATTCCTGTCCTGCCCCTAAGTTTTTTGAACCATTTTTTTTTATATTCTATATATATCTGTTAGGATACGGTATTTGTTTTACACTCTCTGACTTGCTTCACTCTGTATGACAGACTCTATCTAAGTCCATCCATCTCACTAAAAATAACTCAATTTCATTTCTTTTTATGGCTGAGTAATATTCCATTGTATATATGTGCCATATCTTCTTTACCCATTCATCTGTTGCTTCCATGTCCTGGCTATTGTAAGTTGAGCTTGAATGAACATTGTGGTACATGACTTTTTTAATTATGGTTTTCTCAGGTATATGCCCAGTAGTGTAATTCCTGGGTCATATGGTAGTTCTATTTTTAGTTTTTTAAGGGCCCTCCATACTGTTCTCCACAGTGGCTGTATCAATTTACATTCCCACCAACAGTGCAAGAGGGTTCCCTTTTCACCACACCCTCTCCAGCATTTATTTTTTCTAGATTTTTTGATGATGGCCATTCTGACTGGTGTGAGGTGATGCCTCACTGTAGTTTTGATCTGCATTTCTCTAATGATGAGTGATGTTGAGCACCCTTTCATGTGTTTGTTGGCAATCTGTATACCTTCTTTGGAGAAATGTCTATTTAGGTCTTCTGCCCATTTTTGAATTGGGTTGTTTGCTTTTTTGATATTGAGCTGCATGAGCTGTTGAATATTTTGGAGATTAATCCTTTGTCAGTTGCTTCGTTTGCAAATATTTTCTCCCATTCTTAGGGTTGTCTTTTTGTCTTTTTTATGGTGTCTTTGCTATGCAAAACCTTTTCCATTTCATCAGGTCCCATTTGTTTTTTGGTTCTTATTTCATTTCTCTAGGAGGTGGGTCCAAAAGGATCTTGCTGTGATTTACGTCATAGAGTGTTCTGCCTATATTTTCCTTCAAGAGTTTATAGTGTCTGGCCTTACATTTAGGACTTTAATCCATTTTCCGTTTATTTTTGTGTATAGTGTTAGGAAGTGTTCTAATTTCATTCTTTTACAAGTAGCTGTCCAGTTCTCCCAACACCACTTATTGAAGCAGCTGTCTTTTCTCCATTATTTATTCTTTCCTCCTTTATCAAGGATAAGGTGACCATATGTGCATGGGTTAATCTCTGGGCATTCTATCCTGTTCCATTGATCAATATTTCTATTTTTGTGCCAGTACCATACTGTCATGATTACTGTAGCCTTGTAGCATAGTCTGAAGTCAGGGAGCCTGATTCCTCCAGCTCCGTTATATTTTCGTCAAGATTGCTTTGGCTATTTGGGGTCTTTTGTGTTTCCATACAAATTGTGAAGTTTTTTCTTCTAGTTCTGTGAAAAATGCCATTGGTAGTTTGATAGGGATTGCATTGAATCTGTAGATTGCTTTGGGTAGTAGAGTCATTTTCACAATGTTGATTCTTCTGATCCAAGAGCATGATATATCTCTCTATATGTTTGTATCATCTTTGATTTCTTTCATCAGTGTCTTATAGTTTTCTGCATACATGTCTTTTGTCTCCTTAAGAAGGTTTATTCCTAGGTATTTTATTATTTTGTTGCAGTCATAAATGGGATTGGTTCTTTAATTTCTCTTTCAGATTTTTCATCATCAGTGCATAGGAATGCAAGAGATTTCTGTGCATTAATTTTGTATCCTGCTACATTACCAAGTTCATTGATTAGCTCTAGTAGTTTCCTTGTAGAATCTTTAGGATTCTCTATGTATAGTAAATTGTCATCTGCAAACAGTGACAGTTTTATTTCTTTTCCAATTTGGCTTCCTTTTATTTCTTTACCTTCTCTGATTGCTGTGGCTAAAAGTTCTGAAACTATGTTGAATAATAGTGGTGAGAGTGGACTACCTTGTCTTGCTCCTGATCTTAGAGGAAAGGGTTTCACTTTTTCACCACTGAAAACAATGTTGGCTGTGGGGTTGTCATATATGGCCTTTATTATTTTGAGGTAGGTCCTCTTATGCCTACTTTCTGGAGAGTTTTTATCATAAATAGGTGTTGAATTTTGTCAAAAGCTTTTTCTGCATCTATTGAGATTATTATATAGTTTTTACCCTTCAATTTGTTAATATGGTATATCACATTGATTGTTTATATTGAAGAATCCTTGCATTCCTGGGATAAACCTCACTTGATAATGGTGTATGATCCTTTTAATGTGCTGTTGCATTCTGTTTGCTAGTATTTTGTTGAGGATTTTGCATGTATGTTCATCAGTGATATTGGCCTCTAGTTTTCTTTATTTGTGACATCTTTGTCTGGTTTTAGTATCAGGGTGATGGTGGCCTCATAGAATGAGTTTGGGAGTGCTCCTCCCTCTGCTATATTTTGGAAGAGTTTGAGAAGGATAGGTGTTAGCTATACACTAAATATTTGACAGAAGTCACCTGTGAAGCCATCTAGTCCTGGGTTTTTGTTTGTTGTAGGTTTTTTTTTTTCATAAGAATACTTCTTTCAATTGTGCTTCACAGATGTTGCATTTTTTACAAAGTAGAAGTTCTGTGGCAATCCTGGATCAATCCAGTCTATCAGCACACTTTTCCCAACAACATTATTTTAAAATTAAGGTACATACGTTGTTTTTTAGTCATAATGCTATTATTGCACAATTAATAGAAAAAAGTAAAGTGTAAATCTAACTTTATATATACTAGGGAAGAAAAAAATTTGTGTGACTCAACTTTATTGTGATATTTGCTTTACTGGGGTCTGGATCTAAAACATGCAATATCTCCAAGTTATGCCTGTGTATATAAATATGTGGAAGATTTTTAACCACAGTTTCAATTTCAGTGCTTGTGATTGGTCTGTTCACTCTTTCTATTTCGTCTTAGTTCAGTCTTGGAAGTTTGTACTTTTCCACGAATTTGTCTATTTCATCCAGGTTGTCCATTTTATTGGCATATAGTTGCTTGTAGTAGTCTCTCATGATCCTTTGTTTTTCTGCAGTGTTAATTGTTACTTTTCCTTTTTCACTTTTAATTCTGTTTATTTGAGTCCTCTCCCTTTGTTCCTTGATGAGTCTGACTAATGGTTTACTCATTTTGTTTATCTTCTCAAAGAACCAGCCTTTAGTTTGATTGATCTTTGCCATTGTTTCATTTCTTTCTTTTTCATTTATTTCTGATCTCATTTTCATGATTTCTTTCCTTCTGTTAAATTTGGGGTGTTTTTTGTTCTTCTTTCTCTGATTGCTTTAGAGATTGGCAAACACCTTGGCTGTAGGCTTTTCCTTTTAGGTGTAGGTTTTTTCCTTTAGGTGTAAGGTTAGGTTGTTTCCTTGAGATTTTTCTCGTTTCTTGAGGTATGATTGTATTGCTATAAACTTCCCTCTTAGAACTGTTTTTGCTGAATCCCATAGGTTTTGGGTCATTGTGTTTTCATTGTCATTTGTTTCTTGGTATTTTTTGTTTTCCCCTTTGTTTTCTTCAGTGATCTCTTTGACATTTAGTAACGTATTGTTTAGCCTCCATGTGTCTGCATTTTTTAGTTTTTTTCCCTGTAATTGATATCTAGTCTCATACCATTGTGGTAAGAAAAGCACCTTGGTCTGATTTCAATTTTCTTAAGTTTACCAAGACTTGATTTGTGACCCAATACGTGGTGTATCCTGGAAAATTTTCCATGAGTACTTGAGAAGAAAATGTATCCTGTTGTTTTTGGATGGAGTGTCCTATAAATATCAATTAAGTCTATCTGGTCTAAGGTGTCTTTTAAAGCTTGTGTTTCCTTATTTATTTTCATTTTTGATTATCTGTGTTTGGTGAAAATGCGATGTTAAATTACCCGACTATGAATGTGTTACTGTCGATTTCCCCTTTTATGGCTGTTACCATTTGCCTTATGTAGTGAGGTGCTCCTTTGTTGGGTGCATAAACATTTACAATTGTTATAACTTCTTCTTGGATTGATCCCTTGACCATTATGTAGTGTCCTTTGTCTCTTGTAATAGTCTTTATTTTAAAGTCTATTTTTTCTGATATGCGTATTGCTACTCCAGCTTTCTTTTGATTTTCATTTGCATAGAATATCTTTTTGTATCCCCTCACTTTCAGTCTGTATGTGCCCCTAGGTCTGAAGTGGGTCTCTTGTAGACAGCATATATATGGGTCTTGTTTTTGTATCCATTGAGCCAGTCTGTGTCTTTTGGTTGGAGCATTTAATTCATTTACACTTGTTAATTATTGACATGTATGTTCCTATCACCATTTTCTTAATTGTTTTGGGCTTGTGATTGTAGTTCTTTTTCTTCCCTTCTGTTTCCTGTCTAGAGAAGTTCCTTTAGCATTTATTTTAAAGCTGGTTTGGTGGTGCTGAACTCTCTCAGCTTCTGCTTGTTTGTAAAGGTTTTAATTTCTCCATCAAATCTGAATGAGATCCTTGCTGGGTAAAGTAATCTTGGCTGTAGGTTTTTCCCTTTCATCCCTTTAAATATGCTGTGCCACTCCCTTCTGGCTTGCAAAGTTTCTGATGAAAGATCAGCTGTTATCCTTATGTGGTTTCCCTTGTATGTTATTTGTTGCTTTTCCCTTACAGTTTTTAATATTTTTTCTTTGAAGTTAATTTTTGATAGTTTGATTAATACGTGTCTTGGCATGTTTCTCCTTGGATTTATCCTCTATGGGACTCTCTTTGCTTCCTGGATTTGATTAACTATTTCCTTTCCCCTGTTATTGAAGTTTTCAACTATAATTGTTTGAAATATTTTCTCAGACACTTTCTTTTTCTCTTCTTCTTCTGGGACCCCTATAATTCAAATGTTGGTGCATTTAATGTTGTCCCAGAAGTCTCTAAGTCTGTCCTCAATTCTTTTCATCTTTTTTCTTTATTCTGCTCTGCTGCAGTTATTTCCACTATTTTATCTTCCAGGTCACTTGTCCGTTCTTCTGCTTCAGTTATTGTGCTATTGATTCCTTCTAGAGAATTTTTAGTTTCCTTTATTGTGCTGTTCATCATTGTTTGTTATTTCTTTTTTTCTTCTACGGCCTTGTTGAATGTTTCTTGTATTTTCTCCATTCTATTTCCAATATTTTGGATCATCTTTATTATCGTTACTCTGAATTCTTTTTCAGGTAGACTGCCTGTTTCCTCTTCATTTGTTTGGTCTGGTGGGTTTTTACCTTGCTCCTTCAACTGCTGCATATTTCTCTGTTTTCTCATGTTCATTAACTTAGTTTGTTTGGGGTCTCCTTTTCACAGGCTGTGGTTCTTAGTTCCCTTTTTTTTGGGTGTCTGTCCCTAGTGGGTGAGTTTTGTCCAGTGGCTTGTGTAGACTTCCTGGTGTAGGGGTCTGATGCCTGTGTTCTGGTGGGTGGGGCTGGATCTTGTCCTTTTGGCAAGCAGGGCCTCTTCCATTTGTGTGTTTTGGAGTGTATGTGAACTTAGTATTACTTTAGGCAGCCTCTCTTTTAATGGGTGGGGTTGTGTTCCTGTCTTGCTAGTTTTTCGGTATGAGGCATTCAGCACTGGATGTTGCTGATCTTTGTGTGGAGCTAGGTCTTATGTTGAGGTGAAGATCTCTGGGAAAGCTCTCTCCAATTGATAATATGTGGGTCTGGGAGGTTTCTGGTGGTCCAATGTCCTTGACTTCGCTCTCCCACCTCCAAGGCTAGAACCCAACAACTGGCCAGGGGACCAAGACCCTGTCAGCTGCATGGTTAAGTACATGGGTATTTTCTTGCCTTTTGGGAAGTCTGAGGTCTTCTGTCAGCATCCAGTAGGTGTTCTGTAGGAGTTGTTTGGCATGTAGATGAATTTTTATTGTATTTGTGGGGAGGTAGGTTATCTCTACGTCTTACTCCTCCATCATCTTGAAGGTTCACCATATGTTAATTAAAAAATATATATTTATTTATTTTTATTTATTTTTGGCTGCATTGGATCTTCATTGTTGTACACGGGCTTTCTCTAGTTGTGTCGAGCAGGATCTACTGTTTGTTGTCGTGCATAGGCTTCTCATTGCAGTGGCTTCTCTTGTTGTGGAGCATCAGCTCTAGGCATGCGGGCTTCAGTACTTGCAGCATGCAGACTCAGTAGTTGTGGCTCATGGGCTGTAGAGCACAGGCTCAGTCATTGTGGTGCACAGTCTTAGTTGCCCTGCAGCATGTGGGATCTTCCCGGACAAGGGCTTGAACCCATGTCGCCTGCACTGGCAGTCAGATTCTTAACCACTGCACCACCAGGGAAGCTCAACACAATATGTAAATTTTAAAAGAGTAAGTTGTGAATAATATATTAAAGATCTCCATATGGAGGCAAAATATATTTGAACACTTAAACATTAATTCACTATAAATATTTTTAAAATATAGATGCTTGATTCTTCAGATAATATTTATGTAACTATATTGAAATTCTGTTTGATCTAGTTAACATTTCCTTTAATTTTAGTTTAAATGTTTTTTTATAATAACCAGCCCAATGAAGGTGGCTAAAATTTTATTTGAGTCTCCTTTAATAACTTAAGGTTTAGTTATTAAATAGGATGGCTATCTAGCAAAATATAAGTGAAAGTTGATATATTGAATAGAGAGTTATTTGTAATTTAATTAAAAATGGCTCCCAGTCACTTCTCTTTTGGATGCAAAATGGTCACAGTAGTCATTGGAATCTGCTATGCAATGATTTATTTGAACAGAATGTGAAATTTTACAGTTAATTATGGCCACATATTGTAAGACATTATTTTACATGTGCCATTTGTCCTGAGGAATGTAAGAGGTTGTAGATACACATTTAAGAATAAAGTTTTCACTGATAATGTTTTCCTAATGATATTGCCTTCTAATAGAAATGACACATTTTTCTAGTTCTTGGGAAATACTTCCTATGGAAGCATTGGAAATAGATTTTCCTTATATTTGCAATTAACAATTTCCCGGGCTTCCCTGGTGGTGCAGTGGTTGAGAGTCCGCCTGCCGATGCAGGGGACACGGGTTCGTGTCCCGGTACGGGAAGATCCCACATGCCTCAGAGTGGCTGGGCCCGTGAGCCATGGCCGCTGAGCCTGCATGTCCAGAGCCTGTGCTCCGCAATGGGAGACGCCACAACAGTGAGAGGCCCACGTACTGCAAAAACAAAAACAAAAACAATTTCCCCATGGCATTACAGAGAAGACAAAGTGTTACTGTGGCTAAAACCCACTAGATGTGAATGTTGACACTTTGTCACATCTCACCCTTTGGTCCAGTAATTCTGAGGCCTGATCACATTTGGACCCATCATTTGCTATTAATGTATTGCGAATGGGTCTCTAATCAGTCAAGAAACAGCTATACAAAGAGAAGTACGAGAAGACCACTAACTAACTTATTGAAAATGATGGTGTAAAAAATTTAATATAAGGCAAGTAGGGTTTCTTGAATAATAAGCAACATCTTTGTATGGTAGCAGGGACAATAAAAGTATTGTGTTAATTTCCAAGCCCATTTCTTTTAGTTTTGTTTATTTACCTGGTGTGGATCATTAAGATGAGTCATCTTCTATTTAATGTGTTGCAGATCTAATTTTTGATCCTGGTTTCTATTTTCATGTCATGTTCCATAGAACTTGATTGGGATTTCTCCCCAGTGATACCAAGAATATAGCCACTGACTTCAAATGAGGAAATTTTGGGTTTATCTCCCCTCTTCTCCTTTTGTATCATGCCTACTGTGTAAGTTGCCAGCCAAGTCTTGTAGGATTTATTTTAACAAAGTCCATCATAACTTTATTGTGATTTTCTTTTCCACTACCAATTTTGTTGGTCAAATAATTGTATCCTTTCTTTAACAGACCATTGCAATAGCTTCCTACCTGATCTTCTACTTTTTATCTACCTCACCAGTTGCTTAACTGATCATGGGACTCACATGCTCAGCACTCTTCTGTAGCTCCCCCATTGCATATCAAATTAAGCATAGATGCCTTGTCATTTAAGTTCAAGTCACTGCACAATATTGATCCATTCTACCTCTTCTGCCTTGTCTTTTCCTGCTCCCATTTCTACCCAGGAATTCTACCAAAATGTAACATTTATTACCTCCCACTTATACTATATATATGTCACTTCTGAACTCTGATCATTCATGTTCCCCCTACCTATAAATGACCATAAACCTTTTCAGACCCCTCTACATCCCTAATAGTTGATATGGCATTGAAATATGAATTTCATAAGTGAAATCTGAAAAATACATTATTTTTCAATCCTGCAACAGGTCTCAACTCCTTTTTCTTTGAATTCTCTAGAACTTTGAATATTTTTGGCAGCACTGATCATATTTTACCTTGCATTTGTGTTATTTTACTAAATAGAATAAAAATAGCGGGGTGCTGGGAAGATGGCGGAAGAGTAAGAAGCGTAGATCACCTTCCTCCCCACAGATACATCAGAAATACATCTACACGTGGAACAACTCCTACAGAACACCTACTGAATGCTGGCAGAAGACCTCAGACCTCCCAAAAGGCAAGAAACTCCCCACATACCTGGGTAGGGCAAAGGAAAAAAAGAAAAAAACAGAGACAAAAGAATAGGGATGGCACATGCACCAGTGGGAGGGAGCTGTGAAGGAGGAAAAGTTTCCACACACTAGGCAGCCCCTTCACGGGTGGAGACTGCGGGAGGCAGAGGGGGGAGCTTCGGAGCCGCGGAGGAGAGCACAGCAACAGGGGTTCGGAGGGCAAAGCAGGGAGATTCCCACACAGAGGATCGGTGCCGACTGGCACTCACAAGCCCGAGAGGCTTGTCTGCTCACCAGCCGGAGCGGGCGGGGCTGCGAGTTGAGGCTCGGGTTTTGGTTGGAGCACAGGGAGAGGACTGGGGTTGGCGGCTTGAACATAGCCTGAAGGGGTTAGTGCACCACAGCTAGCCAGGAGGGAGTCTGGGGAAAAGTCTGCACCTGCCGAAGAGGCAAGAAACTTTTTCTTCCCTCTTTGTTTTCTGGTGCGCAAGAAGAGGGGTTTAAGAGCGCTGATTAAAGGAACTCCAGAGACGGGTGCGAGCCGCGGCTAAAAGCACGGACCCCAGAGACAGGCGGGAGACAATAAGGCTGCTGCTGCCGCCACCAAGGGGCCTGTGTGCGAGCACAGGTCACTATCTGCACACCTCTTCCGGGGAGCCTGTGCACCCTGCCACTGCCAGGTTCCCGGGATCCAGGGACAACTTCCCCGGGAGAATGCATGGCGGGCCTCGGGCTGGTGCAACGTCACGCCGGCCTCTTCTGCCGAAGGCACAGCCCGCACGCTGTGCCCCTCGCTCCCCCCGGCCTGAGTGTGCCAGAACCGCCGAATCAGTGCCTCCATTAACACCGTCCTGTCTGAGCAAAAAACAGACGCCCTCCAGCGACCTACACGCAGATGCAGGGCCAAATCAAAAGCTGAGCCCCTGTGAGCTGTGAGAACATAGAAAGGGAAATCTCTCCCAGCAGCCTCAGAAACAGCGGATTAAAGCTCCACAATCAACTTGATGTACCCTGCATCTGTGGAATACACGAATAGACAACGAATCATCCCAAATTGAGGAGGTGGACTTCAAGAGCAATATCTCTGATTTTTTCCCCTTTTCCTCTTTTTGTGAATGTGTATGTTTATGCTTCTGTGTGAGATCTTTTCTTTACAGCTTTGCTTCCACCATTTGTCCTAGGGTTCTATCCATCCATTTTTAAAAATTTTTTTTCTTAATAATTAATTTTAATTTTAATAACTTTATTATACTATACCTTCTTTCTTTCTTTCTTTCTTTCTTTCTTTCTTTCTTTCTTCCTTCCTTCCTTCCTTCCTTCCTTTCTTTCTTTCTTTTTTCTTTCTTTCTTTTCTTCCATCCTTCCCTCCTTTCGAAAACGAATCATCCCATATTGAGGAGGTGGACTTTGAGAGCAAGATCTCTGATTTTTTCCCCTTTACCTTTCCTTCTGAGGGTGTATGTGTATGCTTCTGTGTAATATTTTGTCTGTATAGCTTTGCTTCCAACATTTGTCCTAAGGTTCTATCCATCCCTTTTTTTTTTCTAAATAATTATTTTTTAATTCAATAACTTTATTATACTTTATTGTATTTTACTATATATTCTTTCTTTCTGTCTCTTTTCCTCCCTTCCCTCCTTCTTCCTTCCTTCCTCCCTCCCTCCCTCCCTCCTTTCTTTCCATCTTGTCTTCTTTCCTTCCTTTCTTCTTTCTTTCTTTCTTTCTTTCCTTCTTTCTTACTTTCTTTCTTTCTTCATGCTTCTACTAATTCTCTCTGATTTTTCTCCCTTTTATTCTGAGCCATGTGGATGAAAGGCTCTTGGTGCTCCAGCCAGGAGTAAGGGCTCTGCCACTGAGGTGGGAGAACCAACTTCAGGACACTGGTCAACAAGAGACCTCCCAGATCCACATAATATCAAATGGCGAAGATCTCCCAGAGACCTCCATCTTAACACCAGCACCCAGCTTCACTCAACGACCAGCAAGCCACAGTGCTGGACAACCTATGCCAAACAACTAGCGAAACAGGAACACAAACCCACCCATTAGGAGAGAGGCTGCCTAAAATCATAATAAGTCCAGAGACACCCCAAAACAGACCACCAGATGTGGACCTGTCCACTAGAGAGACAAGATCCAGCCTCATTCACCACAACACAGGCACTACTCCCTTCCACCAGGAAGTCTACACAACCAACTGAACCAACCTTAGCCACTGGAGACAGACATCAAAAACAACGGGAGCTACGAACCTGAAGCCTACAAAAAGGAGACCCCAAACACAGTAAGATAAGCAAAATGAGAAGACAGAAAAACACACAGTCGATGAAGGAGCAAGATAAAAATGCCCCAGACCAAACAAATGAAGAGGAAATAGGCAGTCTACGCGAAAAAGAATTCAGAATAATGATAGTAAGGATGATTCAAAATCTAGGAAATAGAATGGAGCCACTCACAAGCCCGAGAGGCTTGTCTGCTCACCAGCCGGAGCGGGCGGGGCTGCGAGTTGAGGCTCGGGTTTTGGTTGGAGCACAGGGAGAGGACTGGGGTTGGCGGCTTGAACATAGCCTGAAGGGGTTAGTGCACCACAGCTAGCCAGGAGGGAGTCTGGGGAAAAGTCTGCACCTGCCGAAGAGGCAAGAAACTTTTTCTTCCCTCTTTGTTTTCTGGTGCGCAAGAAGAGGGGTTTAAGAGCGCTGATTAAAGGAACTCCAGAGACGGGTGCGAGCCGCGGCTAAAAGCACGGACCCCAGAGACAGGCGGGAGACAATAAGGCTGCTGCTGCCGCCACCAAGGGGCCTGTGTGCGAGCACAGGTCACTATCTGCACACCTCTTCCGGGGAGCCTGTGCACCCTGCCACTGCCAGGTTCCCGGGATCCAGGGACAACTTCCCCGGGAGAATGCATGGCGGGCCTCGGGCTGGTGCAACGTCACGCCGGCCTCTTCTGCCGAAGGCACAGCCCGCACGCTGTGCCCCTCGCTCCCCCCGGCCTGAGTGTGCCAGAACCGCCGAATCAGTGCCTCCATTAACACCGTCCTGTCTGAGCAAAAAACAGACGCCCTCCAGCGACCTACACGCAGATGCAGGGCCAAATCAAAAGCTGAGCCCCTGTGAGCTGTGAGAACATAGAAAGGGAAATCTCTCCCAGCAGCCTCAGAAACAGCGGATTAAAGCTCCACAATCAACTTGATGTACCCTGCATCTGTGGAATACACGAATAGACAACGAATCATCCCAAATTGAGGAGGTGGACTTCAAGAGCAATATCTCTGATTTTTTCCCCTTTTCCTCTTTTTGTGAATGTGTATGTTTATGCTTCTGTGTGAGATCTTTTCTTTACAGCTTTGCTTCCACCATTTGTCCTAGGGTTCTATCCATCCATTTTTAAAAATTTTTTTTCTTAATAATTAATTTTAATTTTAATAACTTTATTATACTATACCTTCTTTCTTTCTTTCTTTCTTTCTTTCTTTCTTTCTTTCTTCCTTCCTTCCTTCCTTCCTTCCTTTCTTTCTTTCTTTTTTCTTTCTTTCTTTTCTTCCATCCTTCCCTCCTTTCGAAAACGAATCATCCCATATTGAGGAGGTGGACTTTGAGAGCAAGATCTCTGATTTTTTCCCCTTTACCTTTCCTTCTGAGGGTGTATGTGTATGCTTCTGTGTAATATTTTGTCTGTATAGCTTTGCTTCCAACATTTGTCCTAAGGTTCTATCCATCCCTTTTTTTTTTCTAAATAATTATTTTTTAATTCAATAACTTTATTATACTTTATTGTATTTTACTATATATTCTTTCTTTCTGTCTCTTTTCCTCCCTTCCCTCCTTCTTCCTTCCTTCCTCCCTCCCTCCCTCCCTCCTTTCTTTCCATCTTGTCTTCTTTCCTTCCTTTCTTCTTTCTTTCTTTCTTTCTTTCCTTCTTTCTTACTTTCTTTCTTTCTTCATGCTTCTACTAATTCTCTCTGATTTTTCTCCCTTTTATTCTGAGCCATGTGGATGAAAGGCTCTTGGTGCTCCAGCCAGGAGTAAGGGCTCTGCCACTGAGGTGGGAGAACCAACTTCAGGACACTGGTCAACAAGAGACCTCCCAGATCCACATAATATCAAATGGCGAAGATCTCCCAGAGACCTCCATCTTAACACCAGCACCCAGCTTCACTCAACGACCAGCAAGCCACAGTGCTGGACAACCTATGCCAAACAACTAGCGAAACAGGAACACAAACCCACCCATTAGGAGAGAGGCTGCCTAAAATCATAATAAGTCCAGAGACACCCCAAAACAGACCACCAGATGTGGACCTGTCCACTAGAGAGACAAGATCCAGCCTCATTCACCACAACACAGGCACTACTCCCTTCCACCAGGAAGTCTACACAACCAACTGAACCAACCTTAGCCACTGGAGACAGACATCAAAAACAACGGGAGCTACGAACCTGAAGCCTACAAAAAGGAGACCCCAAACACAGTAAGATAAGCAAAATGAGAAGACAGAAAAACACACAGTCGATGAAGGAGCAAGATAAAAATGCCCCAGACCAAACAAATGAAGAGGAAATAGGCAGTCTACGCGAAAAAGAATTCAGAATAATGATAGTAAGGATGATTCAAAATCTAGGAAATAGAATGGACAAAATGCAAGAAACATTTAACAAGGAACTAGAAGAACTAAAGATGAAACAAGCAATGATGAACAACACAATAAATGAAATTAAAAGTACTCTAGATGGGATCAATAGCAGAATAACTGAGGCAGAAGAACGGATAAGTGACCTGGAAGATAAAAATAATGGAAAAAGTACTGCAGAGCAGAATAAAGAAAAAAGAATGAAAAGAACTGAGGACAGTCTCAGAGACCACTGGGACAACATTAAACACACCAACATTCGAATTATAGGGCTTCCAGAAGAAGAAGAGAAAAAGAAAGGGACTGAGAAAATATTTGAACAGATTATAGTTGAAAACTTCCCTAATATGGGAAAGGAAATAGTTCATGAAGTCCAGGAAGCACAGAGAGTCCAATACAGGATAAATCCAATGAGAAATACGCCAAGACACATATTAATCAAACTGTCAAAAATTAAATACAAAGAAAGCATATTAAAAGCAGCAAGGGAAAAACAACAAATAGCACACAAGGGAATCCCCATACGGTTAACAGCTGATCTCTCAGCAGAAACCCTGCAAGCCAGAAGGGAGTGGCAGGACATACAGAAAGTGATGAAGGGGAAAAACCTGCAACCAAGATTACTCTACCCAGCAAGGAACTCATTCAGATTTGATGGAGAAATTAAAACCTTTACAAATAAGCAGAAGCTGAGAGAGTTCAGCACCAGCAAACCAGCTTTAAAACAAATGCTAAAGGAACTTCTCTAGACAAGAAACACAAGAGAAGGAAAATACCTATAATAACGAACGCAAAACAATTTATAAAATGGGAATAGGAACATACATATCGATAATTACCTTAAATGTAAATGGACTAAATGCTCCCACCAAAATACACAGATTGGCAGAATGGATACAAAAACAAGACCCTTATATATGCTGTCTACAAGAGACCCACATCAGACCTAGAGCCACATACAGACTGAAAGTAAGGGGATGGAAAAAGTTATTCCATGCAAAGGGAAACCAAAAGAAAGCTGGAGTAGCAACTCTCATATCAGACAAAATAGAATTTAAAATAAGGATTATTAGAAGAGAAAAAGAAGGAAACTACCAAATGATCAAGGGATCAATCCAAGAAGAAGATATAACAATTGTAAATATTTTTGCACCCAACATAGGAGCACCTCAATACATAAGACAAATACTAACAGCCATAAAAGGGGAAATCAACACTAACACTTTCATAGTAGGGGACTTTAACACCCCATTTTCACCAATGGACAGATCATCCAAAATGAAAATAAATAAGGAAACACAAGCTTTAAATGATACATTAAACAAGATGGACTTAATTGATATTTATAGGACACTCCATCCAAAAACAACACAATACACATTTTTCTCAAGTGCTCCTGGAACATTCTCCAGGATAGATCATATCTTGGGTCAAAAATCAAGCCTTGGTAACTTTAAGAAAATTGAAATTGTATCAAGTATCTTTTCCGACCACAATGCCATGAGACTAGATATCAATTACAGGAAAAGATCTGTAAAAAATACAAACACATGGAGGCTAAACAATACACTACTTAATAACGAAGTGATCACTGAAGAAATCAAAGAGGAAATAATACAAATACCTAGAAACAAATGACAATGGAGACACAACGACCCAAAATCTATGGGATGCAGCAAAATCAGTTCCAAGGGGTAAGTTTATAGCAATACAAGCCCACCTTAAGAAGCAGAGAATATCTCGAATAAACAACATAACCTTGCACCTCAAGCAATTAGAGAAAGAAGAACAAAAAAAACCCAAAGCTAGCAAAAGGAAAGAAATCATAAAAATCAGATCAGAAATAAATGAAAAATAAATGAAGGAAACAATAGCAAAGATCAATAAAACTAAAAGCTGGTTCTTTGAGAAGGTAAACAAAATAGATAAACCATTACCCAGACTCATCAAGACAAAAAGGGAGAAGACTCAAATCAATAGAATTAGAAATGAAAAAGGAGAAGTAACAACTGACACTGCAGAAATAAAAAAAGATCATGAGAGATTACTACAAGTAACTCTATGCCAATAAAATGGACAATCAGAAGAAATGGAAAAATTCTTAGAAATGCACAACCTGCCAACACTGAATCAGGAAGAAATAGAAAATATGAACAGACCAATCACAAGCACTGAAATTGAAACCGTGATTAAAAATCTTCCAACAAACAAAAGCCCAGGACCAGATGGCTTCACAGGCGAATTCTATCAAACATTTAGAGAAGAGCTAACACCTATCCTTCTCAAACTCTTCCAAAATATAGCAGAGGGAGGAACACTCCCAAACTCATTCTACGAGGCCACCATCACCTTGATACCAAAACCAGACAAGGATGTCACAAAGAAAGAAAACTACAGGCCAATATCACTGATGAACATAGATGCAAAAATCCTCAACAAAATACTAGCAAACAGAATCCAACAGCACATTAAAAGGATCATACACCATGATCAAGTGGGGTTTATTCCAGGAATGCAAGGATTCTTCAATATACGCAAATCTATCAATGTGATTAACCATATTAACAAATTGAAGGAGAAAAACCATATGATCATCTCAATAGATGCAGAGAAAGCTTTTGACAAAATTCAACACCCATTTATGATAAAAACCCTGCAGAAAGTAGGTGTAGAGGGAACTTTCCTCAACATAATAAAGGCCATATACGACAAGCCCACAGCCAACATCATCCTCAATGGCGAAAAACTGAAAGCATTTCCACTAAGGTCAGGAACAAGACAAGGTTGCCCACTCTCACCACTCTTATTCAACATAGTTTTGGTACTTTTGGCCACAGCAATCAGAGAAGAAAAGGAAATAAAAGGTATCCAAATTGGAACAGAACAAGTAAAGCTGTCACTGTTTGCTGATGACATGATACTATACATAGAGAATCCTAAAGATGCTACCAGAAAACTACTAGAGCTAATCAATGAATTTGGTAAAGTAGCAGGATACAAAATTAATGCACAGAAATCTCTGGCATTCCTATACACTAAAGATGAAAATCTGAAAGTGAAATCAAAAAAACACTCCTATTTACCATTGCAACAAAAAGAATAAAATATCTAGGAATAAACCTACCTAAGGAGACAAAAGACCTGTATGCAGAAAATTATAAGACACTGATGAAAGAAATTAAAGATGATACAAAGAGATAGGAGAGATATACCATGTTCTTGGATTGGAAGAATCAACATTGTGAAAATGACTCTACTACCCAAAGCAATCTACAGATTCAATGCAATCCCTATCAAACTACCACTGGCATTTTTCACAGAACTAGAACAAAAAATTTCACAATTTGTATGGAAACACAAAAGACCCCGAATAGCCAAAGCAATCTTGAGAACAAAAAATGGAGCTGGAGGAATCAGGCTGCCTGACTTCAGACTATACTACAAAGCTACAGTAATCAAGATAGTATGGTACTGGTACAAAAACAGAAAGATAGATCAATGGAACAGGATAGAGAGCCCAGAGATAAACCCAAGCACATATGGTCACCTTATCTTTGATAAAGTTGGCAGGAATGTACAGTGGAGAAAGGACAGCCTCTTTAATAAGTCGTGCTGGGAAAACTGGACAGGTACATGTAAAAGTATGAGATTAGATCACTCCCTAACACCATACACACAAATAAGCTGAAAATGGATTAAAGACCTAAATGTAGAGCCAGAACCTATCAATCTCTTAGAGGAAAACATAGGCAGCACACTCTATGACATAAATAACAACAAGATCCTTTCTGACCCACCTCCTAGAGAAATGGAAATAAAAACAAAAATAAACAAATAGAACCTAATGAAACTTCAAAGCTTTTGCACAGAAAATGAAACTATAAGTAAGACCAAAGGCCAACCCTCAGAATGGGACAAAATATTTGCAAAAGAACAACTGACAAAGGATTAATCTCCAAAATTTACAAGCAGCTCATGCAGCTAAATAACAAAAAAACAAACAACCCAATCCAAAAATGGGCAGAAGACCTAAATAGACATTTCTCCAAAGAAGATATACAGACTGCCAACAAACACATGAAAGAATGCTCAACATCATTAATCATTAGAGAAATGCAAATCAAAACTACAATGAGATATCATCTCACACCAGTCAGAATGGTCATCATCAAAAAATCTAGAAACAATAAATGCTGGAGAGAGTGTGGAGAAAAGGAACACTCTTGCACTGCGGGTGGGAATGTGAATTAGTACAGCCACCATGGAGAACAGTATGGAGGTTCCTTAAAAAACTACAAATAGAACTACCATATGACCCAGCAATCCCACTACTGGGCTTATATCCTGAGAAAACCATAATTCAAAAAGAGTCATGTACCAAAATGTTCATTCCAGCTCTATTTACAATAGCCCAGAGATGGAAACAACCTAAATGCCCATCATCAGGTGAATGGATAAAGAAGATGTGGCACATATATACAATGGAATATTACTCAGCCATAAAAAGAAATGAAATTGAGCTATTTGTAATGAGGTGGATAGACCTAGAGTCTGTCATACAGAGTGAAGTAAGTCAGAAAGAGAAAGACAAATACCATAAGCTAACACATATATATGGAATTTAAGAAAAAAAAATGTCATGAAGAACCTAGGGGTTAGACAAGAATAAAAGCACAGACCTACTGGAGAATGGACTTGAGGATATGGGGAAGGGGAAGGGTGAGCTGTGACAGGGCGAGAGAGAGGCATGGATATATATATACACTAGCAAACATAAGGTAGATAGCTAGTGGGAAGCAGCCGCGTGGCACAGGGAGATCAGCTTGGTGCTTTGTGACCACCTGGAGGTTTGGGATCGGGAGGGTGGGAGGGAGGGAGATGCAAGAGGGAAGAGATATGGGAACATATGTATATGTATAACTGATTCACTTTGTTATAAAACAGAAACGAACACACCATTGTAAAGCAATTATACCCCAATAAAGATGTTAAAAAAAATAGCAATAGATAACACTTACTAAGCAATTAGTATATGCCAGGCACTGTACTGAGAGCTTTACCTGGATTATTTTACTTAATTTCACCACATTTCTCTTATGTAGGCCCTATAATTATCATCACTTTACAAATGGTAAAATTGAGGCTGAAAGAGATTTTGTAATTTATTCTATGTTGCTAGTCACCTAGTAAGCACCAGTATCAGGATTTGAACTCAAGCACTCTACTCCCAGAGTCCTCTGAAAAGAACTGTGTTTTCCTTTTCTTCTTGTAGAGCAATGCTTTTATTATACTAGCCTCTAAATAAATATTTATTGAAATGAATCTGGACGATTACTTCATTTTCCTGGCATTTATAATAATTGATAACTATCTGTTTCCTATCAACATACTTCTACCAGGATGAGTAAGTTAATGAAACATTACATATGATGGTAAATATACTTGTATTTTATCACAAGGAAATTTTGAGGTGGAAATTCACTTTGTGATTGTTAAGAATATTAAGAAGTGAAATTGTAAATTTTAACCCCTCTAACGTTGTTTGTGTTCCTCTAGAAGAATACTGCATACTTGCCATATTCTTTGTAGCAAATATGACTAAGTGGAATAGATGTATGGGTTTATCTACAACTCATTCAAGTAGTAGGAGGTGAACATTTCTGAATGAAAATCAGCCTTAAATTCCCTTTGACATGTATGTTGCATTTATTTTATTTTTTTAAGATTTATTTACTATTTATTTTATTTTTGGTTGTATCGGGTCTTAGTTGTAGCACGTGGGATCTTTGTTGAGGCATGTGGGATCTTCATTGTTGTGAGAGGGCTTATCTCTAGTTGTAGCGTGTGGATTTTCTCTTCTCTAGTTGTGGCACACAGGCTCCAGGGCTCTTGGGCTCTGTAGTTGTGGCATGCGAGTTCCAGAGCACATGGGCTCTGTAGTTTGTAGCATGTGGGCTCTAGTTGAGGTGTGCAAGCTCAGTAGTTGTGGCACGTGGGCTTAGTTGCCCTGCGGCATGTGGGATCTTATTTCCCTGGCCAGGGATTGAACCCACATTCCCTGCACTGCAAGGTGGATTCTTTACACTGGACCACCAGGGAAGTCCCACATTTATTTTTAATATTTCTCTATACTCCACCTTTATTGTCTTCTTGCTACTTGATAAGATGAAATATCTGTTACTGTCAAGTGAATATTCTTTGTAATGAGGATATATCATGAAATTTTGATAATTGCTCCACATATTATGCGATTCATACCAAATTGTATAAAATAACAAATTTCACAGCAATGTAACTTAGTTAAGGCCAAATTAAGTAGGATATTAAACCTTAAGTAGTGCTGGGAAGAACAATACTCTTTTACTATTATAATTTTGCATTTATTATGTCAAACACTCTGGATACCAAGTCATTGCATTCAAACAAAATAGTCTTGTAAACCTGTATAGTATTGAACATGCTTCAACAGAAATGATCATCCTTGGCAATTTTGTTACCTTACTAAAAAAATTGTCCATTAATATATATTTACAGCTAGCTAAAATAGGATGTTCATAGTAGTATTTTCCTAGAATCAATGATACATTTCAGCAGCATGAGAAATTTTAAACTGATAAATGTATTATGATTATTAGAAAAGTTATAAAATGGTGATTCAGGCTAGAAGTTGGAATGAAAATATTTGGGTGTATATTTTTCGTCATTTATTCAGTTCGCAGAATTCTTCTCAAAGTTGCATTTTACAAATGGGAGAATAGGGATCTCAGAGGTACCATGGGAGGTCCAATGGACAGAGGATGAGATGGAGAGTTTATGCTTTGAAGGAAATTTTAGAAGTTTCAATTATTCATTGTTGATAGCAGAAAGTTTCATACTCATGAATGAGGCAAGCCTACTATGTCACCTGAGTTTGCATTTGACATCTCTTCCCCTCTGTTTTTAAGATCATTTTAACAATTTCAGTTACTTTGATGTTTTCAATATAAATATTGAGCAACGGGGAAGAGAAGCCTGGATTCATAGAAATTCTCAATGACCTTGCAGATACAAAAATTTAAGGAACACATTACTTTTTTTTCCCCTGGATTTAAAAAATCTTTTATTTTCTGTGTAATACTGGTTACCAAGATGTCATAATGCTAAAAACAGGAAATTTACAATTGGGAAAAAAGCTGGTGAGATTAGATTAGAAGGGAGGGATGTGTATTTATTGAAGGAGGAGTATACCTTTTTTTTGTTTTTTTTTTAACATCTTTATTAGGGTATAATTGCTTTAAAATTGTGTGTTCATTTCTGCTTTATAACAAAGTGAATCAGTTATAGATATACATATGTTCCCATATCTCTTCCCTCTTGCATCTCCCTCCCTCCCACCCTCCAGATCCCACCCATCCAGGCGGTCACAAAGCACCGAGCTGATCTCCCTGTGCCGCGCGGCTGCTTCCCACTAGCTATCTACCTTACGTTTGGTAGTGTATATATATCCATGCCTCTCTCTCGCTTTCTCCCAGCTCACCCTTCCCCTTCCCCATATCCTCAAGTCCGTTCTCCAGTAGGTCTGTGTCTTTATTCCTGTCTTACCCCTAGGTTCTTCATGACATTCTTTTTTTTTAAAAATCCATATATATGTGTTAGCATACGGTATTTGTCTTTCTCTTTCTGACTTACTTCACTCTGTATGACAGACTCTAGGTCTATCCACCTCATTACAAATAGCTCAATTTCGTTTCTTTTTATGGCTGAGTAATATTCCATTATATATATTTGCCACATTTTCTTTATCCATTCATCAGGTGACGGGCACTTAGGTTGTTTCATTCTCTGGGCTATTGTAAATAGAGCGGCAATGAACATTTTGGTACATGACTCTTTTTGAATTATGGTTTTCTCACGGTATATGCCCAGTAGTGGGATTGCTGGGTCATATGGTAGTTCTATTTGGAGTTTTTTAAGGAAACTCCATACTATTCTCCATAGTGGCTGTACTATTCTCATCAGCAATGCAAGAGTGTTCCCTTTTCTCCACACCCTCTCCAGCATTTATTGTTTCTAGATTTTTTGATGATGGCCATTCTGACTGGTGTGAGGTGATATCTCATTGCAGTTTTGATTTGCATTTCTCTAATGATTAATGATGTTGAGCATTCTTTCAAGTGTTTGTTGGCAGTCTGTATATCTTCTTTGGAGAAATGTCTATTTAGGTCTTCTGCCCATTTTTGGATTGAGTTGTTTGTTTTTTTGTTATTTAGCTGCATGAGCTGCTTGTAAATTTTGGAGTTTAATGCTTTGTCAGTTGCTTCATTTGCAAATATTTTCCCCCATTTTGAGCATTGTCTTTTGGTCTTGTTTATGGTTTCCTTTGCTGTGAAAAAGCTTTGAAGTTTCATTAGGTGCCATTTGGTTTATTTTTCTTTTTATTTCCATTTCTCTAAGAGGTGGATCAAAAAGGATCTTGTTGTGATTTATGTCATAGAGTGTTCTGCCTATGTTTTCCTCAAGAGTTTGATAGTTTCTGGCCTTACATTTAGGTCTTTAATCCAATTTGAGCTTACTTTTGTGTATGGTATTAGGGAGTGATCTAATCTCATACTTTAATATGTACCTGTCCAGTTTTTCCAGCACCACTTATTGAAGAGGCTGTCCTTTCTCCACTGTACATTCCTGTCACCTTTATCAAAGATAAGGTGACCGTATGTGTGTGGGTTTATATCTCAGCATTCTATCCTGTTCCATTGATCTTTCTGTTTTTGTGCTAGTACCATAATCTCTTGATTACTGTAACTTTGTTGTATAGTCTCAAGTCCAGGAGCCTGATTCCTCCAGCTCATTTTTCATTCTCAAGATTGCTTTGGCTATACAGGGTCTTTTGTGTTTCCATACAAATTGTGAAATTTTTTGTTCTAGTTCTGTGAAAAATGCCAGTGGTAGTTTGATAGGGATTGCATTGAATCTGTAGATTGCTTTGGGTAATAGAGTCATTTTCACAATGTTGATTCTTCCAAACCAAGAACATGGTATATCTCTCCATCTGTTTGTATCATTTTTAATTTCTTTCATCAGTGTCTTATAATTTTCTGCATATAGGGTCTTTTGTCTCCTTAGGTAGGTTTATTCCTAGATATTTTATTCTTTTTGTTTCAATGGTGAATGGGAGTGTTTTCTTGATTTCACTTTCAGATTTTTCATCATTAGTATATAGGAATGCCAGAGATTTCTGTGCATTAATTTTGTATCCTGCTACTTTACCAAATTCATTGATTAGCTCTAGTAGTTTTCTGGTAGCATCTTTAGGATTCTCTATGTATAGTATCTTGTCATCTGAAAACAGTGACAGCTTTACTTCTTCTTTTCCAATTTGGATTCCTTTTATTTCCTTTTCTTCTCTGATTGCTGTGGCCAAAAGTACCAAAACTATGCTAAATAAGATTGGTGAGAGTGGGCAACCATGTCTTCTTCCTGATCTTAGTGGAAATGCTTTCAGGTTTTCACCATTGAGGATGATGTTGGCTGTGGGTTTGTCATATATGGCCTTTATTATGTTGAGGAAAGTTCCCTCTATGCCTACTTTCTGCAGGGTTTTTATCATAAATTGGTGTTGAATTTTGTCAAAAGCTTTCTCTGCATCCACCAAGATGATTATATGGTTTTTCTCTTTCAATTTGTTAATATGGCTTATCACATTGATAGATTTGCGTATATTGAAGAATCCTTGCATTCCTGGAATAAACCCCACTTGATCATGGTGTATGATCCTTTTAATGTGCTGTTGGATTCTGTATGCTAGTATTTTGTTGAGGATTTTTGCATCTATGTTCATCAGTGATATTGGCCTGTAGTTTTCTTTCTTTGTGACATCCTTGTATGGTTTTGGTATCTAGGTGATGGTGGCCTCATAGAAGGAATTTGGGAATGTTCCTCCCTCTGCTGTATTTTGGAAGAGTTTGAAAAGGATAGGTGTTAGCTCTTCTCTAAATGTTTGATAGAATTCACTTGTGAAGCCATCTGATCCTGGGCTTTTGTTTGTTGGAAGATTTTTAATCACGGTTTCAATTTCAGTGCTTGTGATTGGTCTGTTCATATTTTCTATTTCTTCCTGATTCAGTGTTGGCAGGTTGTGCATTGCTAAGAATTTTTCCAGTTTTTCCAGATTATCCAATTTACTGGCATAGAGTTGCTTGTAGTAATCTCTCATGATCTTTTGTATTTCTTCAGTGTCTGTTGTTACTTCTCCTTTTTCATTTCTAATTCTATTGATTTGAATCTTCTCCCTTTTTGTCTTGATGAGTCTGGCTAATGGTTTATCTATTTTGTTTATCTTCTCAAAGAACCAGCTTTTATTTTTATTGATCTTTGTTATCATGTCTTTTTCATTTATTTCTGATCTGATTTTTATTTCTTTCCTTCTGCTAACTTTGGGTTTTTTTGTTCTTCTTTCTCTAATTGCTTTAGGTGCAAGATTAGGTTGTGTATTCGAGATGTTTCCTGTTTCTTAAGGTGGGCTTGTATTGCTGTAAACTTCCCTCTTAGAACTGCTTTTACTGCATCCCATAGGTTTTGCGTCATCGTGTCTCCATTGTCATTTGTTTCTAGGTATATTTTTATTTCCTCTGATTTCTACAGTGATCACTTCGTTGTTAAGTGGTGTATTCTTTAGCCTCCATGTGTTTGTATTTTTTACAGGTCTTTTCCTGTAATTGATATCTACTCTTATAGCGTTGTGGTCGGAAAAGATACTTGATACAATTTCAATTTTCTTAAATTAACCAAGGCTTGATTTGTGACCCAAGGTATGACCTATCCTGGAGAATGTTCCATGAGCACTTGAGATAAATGTGTATTTTGTTGTTTTTGTATGGAGTGTCCTAAAAATATCAATTAATTCCATCTTGTTTAAGGTATCATTTAAAGCTTGTGTTTCCTTATTTATTTTCATTTTGGATGATCTGTCCATTGGTGAAAATGGGGTGTTAATGTCCCCTACTATGAATGTGTTACTGTCGATTTCCCCTTTTATAGCTGTTAGTATTTGCCTTATGTATTGAGGTGCTCCTATATTGGGTGCATAAATATTTACAATTGTTATATCCTTCTTGGATCGACCCCTTGATCATTATGTAGTGTCCTTCTTTGTCTCTTCTGATAGTCTTTATTTTAAAGTTTATTTTGTCTGATATGAGAATTGCTATTCCAGGTTTCTTTTGGTTTCCATTTGCATGGAATATCTTTTTCCATCCCTTCTCTTTCAGTCTGTATGTGTCTCTAGGTCTGAAGTGGGTCTCTTTTAGACAGCATATATATGGGTCTTGTTTTTGTATCCATTCAGCCAATCTGTGTCTTTTGGTGGGAGCATTTATTCCATTTACATTTAAGGTAATTATCAATATGTATGTTCCTATTCCCATTTTCTAAATTGTTTTGGGTTCGTTATTGTAGGTATTTTCTTTCTCTTGTGTTTCTTGCCTAGAAAAGTTCCTTTAGCATTTGTTGTAAAGCTGGTTTGGTGGTGCTGAACTCTCTCAGCTTTTGCTTGTCTGTAAAGGTTTTAATTTCTCCATCAAATCTGAATGAGATCCTTGGTGGGTAGAGTAATCTTGGTTGCAGCTTTTTTTCCTTCATCATTTTAAAAATGTCCTGCCCCTCCCTTCTGGCTTGCAGAGTTTCTGCTGAAAGATCAGCTGTTAACCTTATGAAGATTCCCTTGTATGTTATTTTTTGTTTTTCCCTTGCTGCTATTAATATGCTTTCTTTTTATTTAATTTTTGCCAGTTTGATTAATATGTGTCTTGGTGTATTTCTCCTTGGATATATCCTGTATGGGACTCTCAGTGCTTCCTGGACTTGATTATCTATTTTCTTTCCCATATTAGGGAAATTCTCAACTATAATCTCTTCAAATATTTTCTCAGTCCCTTTCTTTTTCTGTTCTTCTTCTGGATCCCCTATATTTTGAATGTTGGTGTGTTTAATGTTGTCCCAGAGGTCTCTGGGTCTTTCCTCAGTTCTTTTCATTCTTTTTTTTTTTTATTCTGCTCTGCAGTAGTTATTTCCACTATTTTATCTTCCAGGTCACTTATCCGTTCTTCTGCCTCAGTTATTCTGCTATTGATCCCATCTAGAGTATTTTTCATTTCACTTATTGTGTTGTTCATCATTGTTTGTTTCATCTTTAGTTCTTCTAGGTCCTTGTTAAATATTTCTTGCATTTTTTCTATTCTATTTCCAAGATTTTGTATCATCTTTACTATCATTATACTGAACTGTTTTTCAGGTAGACTGCCTATTTCCTCTTCATTTCTTAGGTCTGGTGGGTTTTTATCTTCCTGCTTCATCTGCGGTGTGTTTTTCTGTCTTCTCATTTTGCTTATCTTACTGTGTTTGGGGTCTCCTTTTTGCAGGCTATCGGTTCGTAGTTCCCGTTGTCTGTCTCCAGTGGCTAAGCTTGGTTCAGTGGGTTGTGTAGGCTTCCTGGTGGAGGGGAATAGTGCCTGTGTTGTGGTGGATGAGGCTGGATCTTGTCTCTCTAGTGGACAGGTCCACATCTGGTGGTGTGTTTTGGAGTGTCTGTGGACTTATTATGATTTTAGGCAGCCTTTCTGCTAATGGGTGGGTTTGTGTTCCTGTTTCACTAGTTGTTTGGCATAGAGTGTCCAGCCCTGTAACTTGCTGGTTGTTGAGTGCAGCTGGGTGGTGGCGTTGAGATGGAGATCTCTGGGAGATTTTCACCATTTGATATTATTTGGAGCTGGGAGGTCTCTTGTTGACCAGTGTCCTGAAGTTGGCTCTCCCACCTCAGAGGCACAGCCCTGAGCCCTGGCTGGAGCACCAAGAGCCTTTCATCCACATGGCTCAGAATAAGAGGGAGAAAAAGTAGAGAGAAAGAATTAGTAGAAGTAGGAAGAAAGAAAGAAAGAAAGAAAGAAAGAAAGAAAGAAAGAAAGAAAGAAAGAAAGGAAGGAAGGTAGGAAGGAAGGAAGGAAGAAAGAAGAAAAGGAAAGAAGGAAAGAAAGAAAGAAATGAGGGAGGGAGGGAGCGAGGGACAGAAGGACGGTGGGAGGAAGGAAGGAGGGAAGGAAGGAAAAAAGAAAGAAAGAAAGAAGATAAAGTACAATAAAATAAACTAAAATGTAATAAAGTTATTAAATTTAAAAATAATTATTATGGAAAAAAAATTTTAAAAAAAATGGACGGAGAGAACCTTAGGATAAATGGTGGAAGCAAAGCTATACAGACAAAATCTCATACAGCAGCATATGCATACAAACTCACAAGAAGAGGAATAGGGGAAAAAATCATAAATCTTGTTCTCAAAGTCCACCTCCTCAATTTGGGATGCTTCATTGTCTAAAGGAGGGAAGGACAGAAAGAAAGAAAGAAGGAAAGAGAGAAAGACAGTAAGTAAGAAAGAAGATAAAGTAAAATAAAATAAAGATATTAAAATTAAAATTATTAAGAAAAAAATATTTAAAAAAATAAGACGGATAGAACCCTAGGACAAATGGTGGAAGCAAAGCTATACAGACAAAATCTCACACAGAAGCATACACATACACCCTCACAAAAAGAGGAAAAGGGGAAAAATTCATAAATCTTGCTCTCAAAGTCCACCTCATCAATTTGGGATGATTTGCTGTCTGTTCATTTATTCCACAGATTCAGGGCACTTCAAGTTGACTGTGGAGCTTTAATCCGCTGCTTCTGAAGGTGCTGGGAGAGATTTCCCTTTCTCTTCTTTGTTCTCACAACTCCCAGGGCCTCAGCTTTGGATTTGGCCCCGCCTCTGCATGTACGTCAATGGAGGGCGTCTGTTTTTTGCTCAGACAGGACGGGGTTAAAGGATCCCCTCATTCGGGGGCTCTGGCTCACTCAGGCCGCGGGGAGGGAGGGGCACGGAGTGTGGGGCGAGCCTACAGCATCAGAGGCCAGCGAGACTTTGCACCAGCCTGAGGCTCGCCGTGCGTTCTCCCGGGGAAGTTGTCCCTGGATCCCGGGAACCTGGCAGTGGCGGGCTGCACAGGCTCCCCGGAAGGGAGATGTGGATAGTGACCTGTGCTTGCACACAGGTCACAGATCTTGGTGGTGGCAGCAGCAGCCTTAGCGTCTACTGCCCATCTCTGGTGTCCGCGCTTTTAGCCGTGGCTCGCGCCCGTCTCTGGAGCTCCTTTAAGCAGCGCTCTTAATCCCCTCTCCTCGTGCACCAGGAAACAAACAGGGAAGAAAAAGTCTCTTGCCTCTTCGGCAGCTCCAGACCTTTTCCCAGACTCCCTCCCGGCTAGCCGTGGTGCACTAACCCCTTCAGGCTGTGTTCACGCAGCCAACCCCAGTTCTCTCCCTGCACTCCGTCCAAAGCCTGAGACTCAGCTCGCAGCCTCGCCCTCCCCGGCGGGTGAGCAGACAAGCCTCTCAGGATGGTGAGTGCCGGTGGGCACAGATACTCTGTGCAGGAATCTCCCCACTTTTCCCTCCGCACCCCTGTTGCTGCACTCCCTTCTGCGACCCCGTAGCTCCCCCTTCTTCCACCCACAGTCTCCACCTGTGAAGGGGCTTCTAGTTTGTGGAAACCTTTCCTCCTTCACAGCTCCCTCCCACTGGTGCAGGTCCCGTCCCTATTCTTTTGTCTCTGTTTTTTCTTTTTTCTTTTGCCCTACCCAGGTACTTGGGGAGTTTCTTGCCTTTTGAGAGGTCTGAGGTCTTCTGCCAGCGTTCCGTAGGTGTTCTGTAGGAGTTCTTCCACGTGTAGATGTATTTCTGGTGTATCTGTGGGGAGGAAGGTGATCTCCACGTCTTACTCTTCCGCCATCTTCCCGTCGTCCTCCCACATTACTTATATTAAATGAATAAATTTACTTAAATTGAACCAATGTTCCAATAAGGATAATTTTTTTCTTATATCAACAAAAATGATTACTTCCATTTTCTTTGTGTCTCATCTCTCTGTGCTTCAGTTCCATCAGTAAAATGGGATTAAAATAGTACTTACCTCACAGGATTGTTTTGAGAATTAATCCAGGCAGAGCTTTATCAACGTGCCTGGCATTTAGCAAGTACTCATTACTGTGCTTTTTATAATAATTATAAATATAATAACAACAACTTTAGTAAAAATTTGGGTGGATGATTTAGTTTGTGTCTATTTGCCAGTGCAGTATTTTTTTTTCTTTAATCTGAAATCTACTTTCATTTGAATCTCTCAATCCCTCAGACCAATGAACTGTCCTTTACACTCACCCTCAAATATAGAGCCTGTCCCAAGCCCTGACCATTTCTCTGCATATTAGCTGAAAAAACCCTTGCCTCTTGGTCTTCCTGGATTTTGCTGTTCTCCAAAAGCTTCCCATTTCCCCGTTGCCTGTGTCTGAGAGTATTTGGCTGCAGATGTATGCAGTTATCGGGCCTTGGTTCAGGATGAATTTTAGTTATTTCCTGACCATACTTCTAACCTCTCAGACTCCTTTGAGATTCTCTCTTGGTTGATTCTGAACAGCTTTTATTTAAACTCATGTATGGATTTCATAACGTTGACTGCTAGCATTTTGCAAACGCAAAATGAACTTGTTCACTGAGACTGAACATTTTACAGGGGCTGGTTAGTTCACTTGGTTTGAGTTTCGTTTTAATGAAGTACAAGTTGAGGATTCAATCCCCAGGAGGGCTAGTTAGCTTCACTGTGCTCCTGGCCAAAGCCTGAGTCTCCAGCCCTTGGAGGCAGACAGAGTTGTAAACTTGGTCACGGACATCCCTAGACCCTGGACGTTGACAGAATTCTGAAATATTTAGTTTTAAACTTTCTGTTTTTTTCATTTTAGCATATATACACTTCAGCCATGAAGCAGTGAAGGAGAAGACCAGGTATCGGTCTGAACTTGGTGAGACCATTACTGCCAATTAGAATTAAGAACAAACATACCTTCTTCCATATCTCAATGTGGAAGAAGCAAACTTTTGAATAGATATTTTATTTTGTTAAAGAAAGTCCCATGTTAAAACTGAATGCATATATCCACACCTACCTATTCATTCCTTTTCAATACATGTTTTATTCTGGTGCAGGTATCACTTTTAAATATGTGTCACCCTGAGTATGTAAGGTGTGACAGAGCCTACTGCTTTAATAATTGATACATGTAGTAATAACTGGTTTGCTGACATTCTTTAACTCTTTAGTTCTTTTATGCTTCAACCCTGGTCAAATGAATACTGGGAATTTTCTAATGTTTTATTTATATTATATACACTTCTTGTAATGATGTGGCAGTCTAATTTCCAGAAGCAGGTGGATAGTTATAGATTTTGATTTTTTAACAGCATTTTTAAAGAATTGAAATTTTAAGCTTTTTTTGTGGTGAACTATATTTTCACATTATTGCATTTTTTTTGGTATCAGATATATATTTACACATTTTTTCAAAGCCAGAATCTTTTTTAGTGTATCAGAGACTCCCTATGTCTGTTTATAGTTTTTGTTTGTTTGTTTGTTTTGTTTTCTTTACCAAACAGTGATATAACTTTTTGGTACTTAAAAAGTGAAAAAAATCAGTTGTGAAAACTTTAAAATAAATATCATCTCTTTATTATAGCTTTTCAATATTAAAATTAAGTTTGTTCAACTGGAATATTCTGTATATTCTCCACTCATATAATGCTCTACTTTCATGATTGACTTCCTAAAGTGGATTATCTCTTCACAAAAAAATCAGGAGCAAGGTACTCATTGTGCTTTCCTTGCTATTCATGAATGAAAATAAATAGTCCTCTTTCCTACTTTACATTTCTTGTGAGCTGGTTGTAATGACCTAGAGTAAAACCTGAATGTCACAACTTACTTCTCTCCACTGAGCTGAGAGCCTAAAGAAAGTGCTAACTAAGCAACTCATTTTCTCCTTGTCTAGATCACATTCTATCTCCTCTAGGACCCTGCATTTAGGTTATAAGATTTAAAGTTCTTTAATCTCCTATTTCCTGGAAGCAATCTACTAAACCAATCTTGTTTTTCTGGGACACTGCTTTCATTATCCTTTCCTTTGTCTGCCAAAAGTTCTATCCCTACTCTACTGTGATTTGGGTTGTGATTTGGGAACCTAGGAGAAGGTAGAGTTGATGGACCCTGGCAGTGAGTAGAGAAGTGAAACTCAGATTACTTATTTTTCCACATGAAAATCTGGTTAATTGTTTCCCCTACAAACTGCAGATAACCAAAACAAGTAGCATTTTGGTGAGCATTTTCAGTAATAGTCTATGACTTAGTTCAACTAATTATTTCCTTAATTTAAAGGTTTGGTTTGTTTTGATTTTACTTCAATTCCATGTGTTACAGTGCCCTCAAGGAAAACAAAAGCAATGCCTGGGTTTCTCTAAGAAAGAAGAGAATGGAATGTCTTTTGTAATAACTTTTCATAGGATGGGCATCCAAGGCAGATGGAGTGATCTCCTTCATTGCCCTGACTGGAGACTCCCTACTATACATAATATGAAAGTGTATGAATGTTTAGTGTGGAGAATCCTTGATGGCTTGGATTCCTTAGATTGGGTTTTTTATGATAAACAAAAAAATACTGACTATCCTTTTTACAACTTATGAAGATGAAAAGCAAAATGTATGAACTGTGAAATCAATAACAAAAAATATGAGATTAAGAAATTTAAGCCCACATTGGACTTAATCATGGCATGCTCTAGGTTCTTCCATATTGAAGAAAAACTTTGACCCTGTGTCTATTTCCAGTTACCTTGTCTTCCACTCAAACCAGTGAAGTAGGAAGAGTGATATGCAATCTGCTGTCAGCACTTATTATTTTTTTTACCATATATGCCTTAATCCACTGCAGTCTGGCTGTTGCCCTTAAGAAATTGCTCTTGCTAATAAATTCACCAATGATCATTTAATTGGCAACTGAAGTGACATCTGGATTTAATCTGTTCCACCATACATTAGTTTTATGATCTTTGGCAACCTAGCTGATTTTTGTAAAATGGTGATAATAATGGTACCTACCTCATAGGGTTGATGTGAAGATTAAATATGATAATGTATATCCAGGACTTGACGAAGTTCCAGGCTCAGTAAATATTAAATATTATTGTTCTTCCCCTCTCTTCACTTCTCTGTGACATTCCACACTATTATTCTTTTTGAAACTCTTCTAGTTCTCCTCTTGGGTTTTCATTAATCCACTCTGATCCCTTTCCTGCTTTTTGAATTATTTATCCATCTTTCTTGAAAGCCCCTGTTCCTCCAACCATTTTGACATTAGTAAGAGGACAAATCTGAGTTATTATCTTGGCTCTGCCACTTACAAGTATTATAAGCTTGGGCAAGTTACTTAACCTCCCTCAACCTTTGTGTCTTCATCTGCAAAATGGCTCTTAATTGGTACCTGCTTCCAAAGTTTGTTATGAGGATATTTATCTATTAATTAATTTGACAAATATTTATTGAGTACTTACTTATGTGCCATACTTTGCTCTAGGTACAGAAGATAATGTGGTTAGTAAGACAGATTTGACCATTTTTTCCCTCAATGAACTTATATTGTAGTGTGGGGAAACAGAAAATAAGTTAGTGAATGTATAAATTCAGATTGAAAGAAGGGCTAGAAAGAAAGAAAACTGGTAATATTTTAGAGAGTTACTGGGGTGGAATTGAGTAATTTATATTTGGGTTGGTGATCAAACAAGGCCTCACAAGAAAGTGGCCTTTGAGCTGGACCTTAATAAGAAGAAGGAACCCTAATGTGGTAAAATCATCAGTTGACAGCATTTCAGGAAGAGGTAACAGCAACTGCAAAGGCCTTAAGGTGGAAACAAACTATCTAAGGAACAGTAAGAAGGTCAATATGCTTAGAGATGTGTGAACTAAAGGGTGAATGGAAGAAGCTGAGGTTGAAGAGGTAAGTTAAGGCCAGATCATATGGTATAATGGGAAGTCATTAGAGAGATTTAAAGCAGTAAAGGGCATGACCTACTTTGCATTTTAAGAGAAAACTCTAGATACTATATGGAGAATGAATTGGAGGAGGGTGAGGAGTACAATCAAGGAGACCAGATGGCAGGTACCATAGCAATCCAGGTGAAAGATGATGACATTTTGGAGTAGAGTGGTAGTGATAGCAGTGAAAAGAAGGGGATAGATTTGGGTTATATTTTAGGAGTCAGGTTGGTGGGATTGCTGGTGGTTTGGTTATGAGGCAGGAAGAAAGAGGTTTAAAGAAAAGAGATGAATTAAAGGAAATCGTCTAGTGTGGCTTCAGTCAGGTGGATGACGGTGCCATTTATTGAGATGGGGAAAACTAGGAGAGTTCTGTTTTTGAGGCTTCAGTTAAATATGTGTATAGCATTTAGAGAATTACCTGATGTGGAATAGGTGTGCTCAATTATTTATGTATGTCCTTGGCTTTCTTCTGTGAGTTCTTCACTCATTACTCGAGCAATGTCAATCTCTACAATGCTTTCACATACCATCTGTATACTGTATTATAAATGTCAATTTATGTGTTCGCTACATTTCTGGACTGTGAGTTATAAGGGAACAAAAATTTCAAGGTTATTCTCTTTTGTATTTCTAGTACCTTCCACAGTGTCTTGCATATAGTTGGGAAGAAAGGAAAAAGGGAGGAAGAAGGAAAGGAAGTGAGAGTGGGAGGGAGGGAATGAAGTAGAAAGGGGAAAATATTGCCTGTATATTAAGTATTTCTAAGTGTTTACCATGATGCTGGGCACACAAGACACTCAAATAAAACCTGTGAAGTAGAAGTAGACAACATTGAGAAAAACAATATTCATCCAAAAGATCAAAGAGGTCCCATATAAATTTCTTACCCTTTTGTTAAGTAGATACTTTCAGGTTATAGAAATATTACATGAACATCATAGAAAATTAATAAATAATAAAAAAATTAGAACTTAGAACTCCACAATCTAGATATAGACAATATTAACATTCTGATGTAGGTTTATACATGCTTTTGACTATGCATACATAAATAATTTTAATTACAAAATTGAGCTAGTATTATATAGATTACAACCTGCCTTTAATAATAAAATAATTATGAGATTTTATTTTTTGTTGAAGTATAGTTGACATACAATATTGGTTTCAAGAGTACAACACAATGGTTCGACATTTATGTACAACACCAAATGATCTCCACGGTAAGTTTAGTAGCCATCTGTCACCGTAAAAATTTATCACTATATTACTGACTAAATTCCCTATGTTGAACCTTATATCCCTGTGACTTATTTATTCTATGACTGGAAGTTTGTACATCTTAATCCCTTTTACTTATTCTCTTCTATTTCACCATCAACCTCCCCTCTGACAACCACCAGTTTGTTCTCTGTATCTATGACTCAGTTTCTGTTTTGTTATGTTTGTTCATTTATTTTGATTTTGGATTCTACATGTAAATGAAATTGTATATCATTTGTCTTTCTGTGTCTGATTATTTCACTTAGCATAATACCCTCTAGATCCATCCATGTTGTTGCAAACTGCAAGATTTAATTCTTCTTTATGGCTAATATTCCATTACATATATATATATATATATACACACACACACACACACACACACACACACACACACACACACACATATACCCTTTCTTCTTTATATTTATTCATCTGTTGATGGAAACTTAGGTTACTTCCACATCTTGCCTGTTGTAAATAATGCTGAAGTGAGCACAGGTGTGCATATATCTCTTTGAATTAGTGTTTTTGTTTTCTTCAGAGAGATTTCCAGGAGTGGAAATTCTGGATCATATGGTAGTTCTATTTTTAATTTTTTGAGGAAACTCCATACCATTTTCTATAAAGACTGCGCTAATTTACATTCTCACCAATAACATATGAGGGTTCCTTTTTCTTCACAACACCAGCACCAGCATCTTATTTGTTGTCTTTTTGATAATAACCATTCTGACAGGTGTGAGGTCGTATCTTATGGTTTTGATTTGCATTATCCTGATAATTAGTGATATGAAGTATCTTTTAATGTGTCTTTTGGCCATCTGTATGTCTTCTTTGGAAAGATATCTATTCAGGTTCTCTGCCCATTATAAAATCAGATTGCTTGCTTTTTTGATATTGAGTTTTATGGGTTCTTTGTATATTTGGGATATTAACCTCTTATCAGATATATCATTTACATATAGCTTCTCCCACTCAGTAGACTGCCTTTTCATTTCATTAATGGTTTCCTCCACTGTGCAAAAGATTTTCAGTTTGATATAGTACAATTGTTTATTTTGGCTTTTGTTTCCCTTGCTTGTGGCAACAGATACAAAGAGATATTGCTAAGACCAATGTCAAAGAGTTTATTGCCTATGTTTTCCTCTAGAACTTTTATGGTTTCAGGTCTTATATTTTAAGTCTTTAACCTATTTTGAATTTATTTTTATATACGGTGTAAGAAAGTGGTCCAGTTTTATTCTTTTGTGTGTATCTGTCCAGTTTTCCCAACACCATTATTGAAGAGATTGTCTTTTTCTCACTTTATAGTCTTGCCTCCTTTGTCATAGATTAATTGACTATACAAGCATGGGTTTACTTCTGGGCTCTCTACTCTGCTACATTGATCTATTTGTCTGTTTTTGTATGACTACCATACTGTTTTGATTACTGTAGCTTTGTAATATTGTTTGTAATCAGAAAGCATGATACCTCCAGCTCTGTTCTTTCTCAAGATTGCTTTGGCTATTAAGGGTCTTTCATGGTTCCATATGAATTTTAGGATTCTTTGTTCTGATTCTGTGAAAAATGGCATTGATATTTTGATAGGGATTGCATTGAATCTTTAGATTGCTTTGGGTTGTATCATCATTTTAACAATATTATTGTAATTCTTCCAATCAATGAGCACCATATATCTTTCCATTTATTTGTGTCTTCTTCAATTTCTTTCATCAATGTCTTATATATTTTAGAGTACAGGTTTTTCACCTCCTTGGTTAAATTTATTCCTAGGTATTTTATTCATTTTTATTCAATTATAAATGGGATTTTTAAAAAAATTTTTTCTGATAGCTCATTATTAATGTGTAAAAATGCAGCAGATTTCTGTATATAGATTTGTATCCTGCAACTTTATGGAATTTATTTATTAGTCCTAATAGTTTTCTGGTGGTGTATTTAAGGTTTTCTATATACATATATACAGTATCATGTCATTTGCAGATAGTGACAGTTTTACTTCTTCCTTTCCAACTTGTATTCCTTTTGTTTCTTTTTCTAGTGTGATTGTTGTGGCTAGAACTTCCTATACTATGTTGAATAAAAGTAGCAGGAGTGGGCATCTTTGTCTTGTTTCTGATTTTAGAGGAAAATCTTTCAGCTTTTCTTTATTGAGTATGATGTTAGGTGTGGTTTGTCATATATGACCTTTATTATGTTCAGATATGTTCTCTCCATACCCACATTGTAGAGATTTTTATCATAAATCGATGTTGGATTTTGTTAAATGCTTTGTCTGCATCTAGTGAGATGATCATATGAGTTTTTCTTTAGTCTTGTTAACATGGTGCATCATATTGATTGAATTGCAGTTATTGAACCAGTTGGTGTATGATCCTTATAATATATTGTTGAATTCAGTTTGCTAGTATTTTGTTGAGGATTTTTACATCTATGTTCATCAGGGAAATTGGCCTGTAATTTTCTTATTTTGTCATGTCTTTGTCTGGCTTTGGTATGAGGGTTGTGCTGGCCTCATAGAATGAATTTGGAGTGATCCTTCCTCTTCTTTTTTGGGAATACTTTGAGTAGCACAGGTATTAATTCTTTAAATGTTTGGTAGAATTCATCTGTGAAGTAGTCTGGTCCTAAAATTTTGTTTCTTGGGAGTTTTTGATTACTGATTCAATTTCATTACTGATAATCAGTCTATTCATATTTTCTATTTCCTCTTGATTCAGTTTTGGGAAGCTGTGTGTTCCTAGGAATTTATACATTTCTTCTAGAAAATATGATCCTTTGTATTTCTGTGGTGTTTGTGTAAGTTCTCCTTTTTCATTTCTGTTTTTATTTATTTGGGCTCTCTGTCTCTCTCTCCCTCACTCTCTCTCTCTCCATGAATCTGGCTAAAGGTTTATCAATTTTGTTACCTTTTCAAGGAAACAGCTCTTAGTTTCATTGGTCTTCGCTATTGTTTTTTAAGTCTCTGGTTCATTTATTTCTGTTGTGATCCTTATTATTTTCTTCCTTCTACTAACTTTGGGTTTTGTCCTTTTTCTGGTTCCTTTGGGTGTAATATTAGATATTTAAGTTTTTCTTATTTATTGAAGTAAGCCTGCATCACTATATACATCCCTCTTAGAACTGCTTTTGTTGTGTCTCATAGATTTTGGTACATGTATTTCTGTTTTCATTTGTCTCAAGTTATTTTAAAATATTCTCTTTGATTTTGTTCTTGACACATTGGTTGTTTAGTAGCATGCTGTTTAGCATCCACATGTTTGTCTTTTTTTTTCCATTTTAATTCTTGAAATTGATTTCTAGTTTCATACCATTGTGGTCAGAAAAGATGCTTCATATGATTTTAATCTTCTTAATTTATTGAAACTTGTTTTGTGGCCTAGCATGTGATCTATCTTGGAGAATGTTCCATGTGCATTTGAAAAGAATGTATATTCTGATTTTGGGGGGTAGAATATTCTGTATACATCTATTATGTCTATAAGATATAATGTGTCACTTAATGCCAGTCTTTCCTTGTTGATTCTCTGTCTAGATGATCTATTCATTAATGTAATTGTGGTGTTAAAGTCCCCTATTTTTATTGTGTTGCTGTCTTTTTCTCCCTTTATGTCTGTTAATATTTTAATTTATATACTTAGGGCTCCTTTGTTGGGTGCAAAGATATTTACAAGTGTTATATCTTCTTGTTGAATTGACCTCTTTATCATTATGTCATCCTCTTCTTTTCTTTTGTTGCAGTCCTTGTTTTAAAGTCTGTTTTTTCTGATCTAAGAATTGTTGCCCCAGCTTTCTTTCTGTTATCATTTGCATAGAATAACTTTTTCCTTCTCTTCACTTTCACTCTGTGAGTGTCTTTTGATCTGGAGTCTCTTATACACAGTATATATAAGGGTCTATTTTTAAAATTCATTCAGCCATACTAGGTATTTTGATTGAAACATTTAGTCCATTTAATTATTGATAGATATGTACTAATTGTCATTTTTTTAATTGTTTTCTAGTTGTTTTTGTAGTTCTTCTGTTTCTTTTTCTTCTCTTGCTATCTTCCTTCATGATTTAATGACTATATTTTGAATTACGTTTGGATTCCTTTCTCTTTATTTTTGTGTATCTATAATAGGTTTTTGGTTTGGGTTTACCATGAGGCTCTTATGTAACAACCTATGTATCTAACTATCTATTTTAAGTTGATGATCTCTTAAGTTTGAATGCATTCTAAATGCCCTGCATTTTTACTCTCCCTTCATATTTTATGTTTTTACCATTATATTTTAGTCTTTTTATTTTGTGTAGCCCTAAACTATTAATTATAGATATAGATGATTTTAATATTTGTCTTTTAATCTTTCTACTATTTTTATAAGTGGTTAACCCACTACTTTTACTATATGTTTGCCTTTACCAGTGAGTCTTTTTCTTCCATAATTTTCTTACCTCTAGAAATAAGAAATTGCCTTTCTCTTGGCCTTTTCTTTTTTGCTTAGTGAAGTCCCTTTATCCTTTATTATAAAGCAGGTTTAGTGATGATGAACTCCTTACCTTTTGCTTGTCTGTAAAACTCTTTATCTCTCCCCAATTCTGAATGATAACCTTGCTGAGTAGAGAATTCTTGTTTGTAGTATTTTCCTTTCAACACTTTGAATATATCATGCAAATCCCCTGTGGTCTGTAAAACTTCTGATGATAAGTCAGCTTACTGTCTTATGGTAGTTCCCTTGTACATATTAGTTGCTATTCTCTTGCTGCTTTTGAGATTCTCTCTTTATCTTTAAAGTTTTGACATTTTAATTATAATGTGTCTTGTTGTGGACCTCTTTGGGTTCATCTTATTTGAGATCTCTGTGCTTCTTGCACCTGGATGTCTGTTTCCTTTTTCAGGTTAAAGAACTTTTCAACTATTATTTCTTCAAATAATTTCTCTGCCTTTTTCTCTCTCTCTCTTTCCTCCTTCTGGGCCTTCTAAAATGAGAATGTTAGTATGCTTGATGTTGTCTCAGAGGTCCCTTAAATTATCCTCATTTTTCTTAATTCTTTTTTTTTTGTTTGTTTTTCTGTTCAGCTTCAGTGATTTCCACTACTCTGTCTTCCAGATTACTGATCCATTTTTCTATATCATCTAATCTACCATTGATTCCCTCTGGTGTATTTTTCATTTCAGCATTTCAGTTATTTTGTACTTCAACTCTGATTTTTTTTTCATATTTTCAGACTCTTTATTGAAGTTCTTACTGTGTTTATCTATTCTTCTCCCAACTTCTGTGAGCATCATTATGGTCATTACCTTGAACTCTTTATTAGGTAGATTGCTTATCTCCATTTAATTTAGTTGTTTTTTGGAGGTTTTGTCTTGGTTTTTAATTTGGACAATATTCCTCTGTTTCCTCTTTTTTTTTCTATTTCTTTGTATTTTGTAGGTTCATTACATCTCCCAATCTTGGAGAAGTGTCCTTATGTAAGTGATGTCCTATTGTGCTCAGTAGCATGCTACTCTCTGGCCACCAGAGCCAGATATTTCAGGGGTGTTCCCTTGTGGACTGCATGCACTTTTCTGTTCTGGCAGGGCTGACTATTGTGGGTGCACTGGTATGGGGGGCTGGTTCCTGGTTCAGCTGGCTCTGAGTCTTTGCCTCATGAGGTTACTGTGGGTGTGCTGTTGTGCATGGCAGGTCTCCAGTGTGGCTGGCTGTAACTCCCAGTGGCATGCTACTGCCACAAACATGCTGTTGGGTGGGGTAGGCCTCCAGCATGGCTGGCTGTAAGGCCTGGTGGTGTGCAACTACTGTGCACATGCTGGTGGGTGGGGCAGGCCCCCATTACTAATAGGCTAGAGGGAGGTTTCCAAAAAGGTGCCTTCCAGTGCTGGTGTCAACAAGGTAAAATCAGATCACAAAAATAGCTGCTGCCAGCATCTCAGTTCCCAGAGGGAGTCCCAGCTGCCTACTCCCTCTTTGGGAGGCTTTCTAAGATCAGTAAGTGGGTCTGACCCTAGTACCTCTGCACTGGGACTCAGAGCAAGTGCATTTTTATGCACACCCTTTAAGAGCAGATTCTTGGTTTCCTATAGCTCTCCAGCTCTCCTGAATGTGAGCCCCACTGTTTTTCAAAGCCAGACATTTTGGGGGCTTGTCTTCCTGGTGCAGGAATCCCTGCAATTTTCCTTCTTCTGTGGGTTGCTATGTTGGGCCTGTAGGTCCTGACTTGACTGCGTCTCTGCCCCTCCTCCCTGTTCTGTTGTGACTCCTTCTTTATGTCATTGTTGGTGGAAAATCTTTTCTGCTATTTTTCAGGTTGCTCTCAGAGATAGTTTCTCTATAAGTAGTTGTAATTTTGGTGTGCCTGTGGGAAGAAGTGAGCTTTGGATCTTCCTACTTTGCCATCTTGATGCAGACTAAGCTTTTCCTATTTTAAAACATATTTTTAATTTGTTGATACTCTAAGCAAGATTAATGTGTATACATTTATCTGTATAAAGCTATGTAGAGCTCTATTTTGGAGATTTGTCTTGAAGAAATTGTCAGAAGCAGAATTACAGGGTAAAATTTCATGCCCATTTTTGAGACAGATGTCAAAAAGAATTCCTGTAACTTCTACTAATTTTCACTCTATCAGAGGTATAGGAATGAGCCTATTTCCTTCCACTCTCACAAACTTTAGATGTTATAATTAAAATATATATTTTCTAATTTTCTATATGGTTGCTATTATAACAATTATATAATACAAAGAGATTGAATTTATAATCATGGCTATTATAATAAGCATTTTTATAATCCTAGTTATGGTTCAATATTCTTACATATTTGTTTATAATTTTTGTTTCTTCTTTAGTGATTTGCCTGTTCATGACCTTTCCTACTTTTTTAGAAAATGGATAACTATAATTTTAGTAATACATAAGAGCCTTTTATTTATTGAGTATATTTACCTTTTTGTCTATTACACACAATTCATCCTGACCTATTATTTGGGTTTTAACTTTTATTGTGTTAATTTTTAGATTTTTAAAATTCTAATATATATGCATGTACATATAACTTATGGGTTCTTTCTTTAGTTTTTTATAGGGGACTTTCTCATTATGAGATTCAATTCAAATATCAAATTATGCTTCCATTTAGTTATTTTTTGTTTAATACTTTATATACTTACATTGTCATTCCATTTGTATACTATTCCTGTCTCTACCTTCAGGAAATCTCTATGTTTAAATAATCCAAAATAGAGTAAAGCACTCCAGGGAGTATTTTATATCTTTCCTTTCCAATATCTGATGCAGATTTTTCCTCATACACCTATTATCTCTTTGTAATATAATAATAATATAATATAATATAACCTAATATTGTAATATCCAGAAACACATAACATTCACACACAACCCAATCAATTTCTGGCCAATGCAGCTACACTAAATGTAAAAAAGTATTTAAAGAACTTATAAAAACTGATTTAATAGTGTCCATTTTTATAGTACTTTAAGACTCACAAAGCATTTATCATGATCATCTCAGTTTATTGTGAAATAAGGCAAGCATTATCATCCTTGTGTTAGAGATGATAAATCTGTGTTCAGAGAGTTTAAGTGACTTCCCCAAGATCCCACAGGAAATTGGTGGTTGAACTAAAATTGGAGCCAATGTCCATTTCATTTTTAATCCTAGGCTTCTTCTTTTTTTTTTTTTTAACAAAACCACATAATTTATTAATCACTACTTTTTATTTATTTCAAAATATTTGCAATTCAATTTCGTGATGATTTTAGGGCCTAGGTTTTTTGGCCTTTTTGCCTGAAATTTACAGTTCATCCTTTCACCTTTGTGAGGCTGTTTAGAATCTTCTATTTTACGTTTAACTTTACTTCTTATAGTGAAGTGATTTCACAATTTAAGGGGAACTTAAATATCAGTTGGACTAGTCTCCTATTTTGGGAATAAGATGACACAAGCTCACGGAGAGTAGTACTTGCCCAAGATCATATAGCTTGGTAGTATGATATGAATAAGACTTAATTTTCATTCATGTATTCTCTACTCTACCCACCGTTAAAATACTTAAATTTTAAGGCAGTTTTAAGTTTACAGAAAATTTGGAAAGCACAGACCCCACTCTCATTTCCCTTATTATTTATATCTTGTATTAGTGTTCTAAATTGTTACCAATTTTATATAATTATTGATGCAACGAGTAATGATACATTATTATTAACAAAAATCCATAGTTTGCATTCAGTTCACCCTTTTGTGTTGCACAATCTTTGTGTTTGACTAATGTATAATAACATGTGTTCCCCTTAACTGCCATATGGGATAGTTTCACTGCCCTGGTGCTCCACCTATTCACCCCTCCCTCCTCCTGAACCTCTGGCAAACGCTGATCTTTTTACAGTTTCCATAGCTTTGCCTTTTCCAAAATGTCATATAGTTGGAATCATATAGTATGTAGTCTTTTCAGATTGGCTTCTTTCACGTAGTGATATGCTTTGACTGTTCTTCCATGTCTTTTTGTGGTTTGATAGCTCATTTATTTTTTACCATTGAGTAATATTTCATTATATGGATATACCAGTGTTATTTACCCATTCACCTACTGATGGACATCTTGGTTGTTACCAAGTTTTGGCAATTATGAATAAAGCTGCTAAAACACCCTTGTACAGGTTTTTCTCTGGACATAAATTTTCAACTCATTTGAGAAAATACCAAGGAGTGAGACTACTGGATTTTATGGTAAGAGTATGTTTAGTTTTGTAAGAAACTGCCAAATTGTCTTTTGCCTTCCCATTTTTCCTTCCCATCAGCAATAAATGTGTATTCCTGTCCTTCTACATCCTTGCTATCATTTGTCAGGGGGTTGGATTTTAGCTACTCTAGTAGGTAGTAGTACCATATTGTTTTCATTTTCAAGTCTCTAATGTTACATGATGTGGAGCATCTTTTCATGTGCTTGTTAGCCACCTGTATATCTTCTTTGATGAAGTGTTCATATTTTTTGTTCATTCTTTATTGGTATTTTTATTTCCTTATTGTTGAGTTTTAAGAGTTTTCTTTATATTTTGATATAAGTTCAGTGAGGTTTTGATATGCATTTCCTTAATGACTAAATTAGGTTTTGAATTTTCACCACCTACCCTTCCTTTTTGTGTCCCCATCCTCCATATATTCTCAAAAAGGAAAACTGGGAGTCAATTGCCAAAGCAATACAAACATCACCATCCTTGAAAATCAACATCAATAAAACAACCATTTTATTAGTCATAAGTCAGGTGCTGTAGTAAAGGTTCTTATTCTTCCTCCAGTATTTAATCTAGCCTTGACTATTTAAAGCTTTTCATATGTGAGATGTCTTTATTAATAAATTCCAATTGGAAAAGCTCGAAGTAAAGGTCATGATGTCAGATGTTTATGATGTTTTTACTGGTGAAAATCACTGAAATTGGATCATGTAGTCTTGTATTTTAAAGACTATAACTGAAACCTCAAGGATGCTACCATGAAATAATTATAACAAGATTTCGACCACAAAGTAGCATTTAGGAACTAGTTACATTGTTGTGGCTTTGGAATGATGCATCGTTAAAGAAAATACTAAAAATGTTTTGAGTTAGAAAACACAAAATCACTGACATTCGGGAACCTACTATTTCATGCCCTTTATTCTTCACAAAATAAAGATGAGTAATATGTGTTTATCCCCATAGCAGCTCTAACATTAATAACAATGGACATATCAAGGACATCACAGTGATTGCATCATCTCTGAAGACAAAAGCACCAGTTTTCTATGGTGGAGTGTTACACTGGTATTCAGAAAAAACAAATTCAAAGCAACGAAAGAACGTTTCTCCATGAATAGCATTATTTTGACTGGCCTCTGATGGAACCTCTTTATTTTTCTATACTCAAGTGGGGCACAGAACTACTCTAGATCATACCAGTAGAACTGGCTTGCATGGCCATAGAAAAAGACTCCAAAAAGCATGAGCAACTCCAGAAGAGGATAACAGAAGACATGATTTAGAACACATATATTTTTTTTGCTGGATATCTTTTAAAGTTGTTTTGTTTGATTCTTTAAATTAGATGTTATTGAGCTAAAGTAAGCTCACATTTATATATTCAGTGTTGGCCAGAGAAAGACATTATATTAATAAACATTAAATTTCAAGAATACATACACACACACACACACACACACACACACACACACACACACACTCTGGAGTGACTTTATTTAAGATTTGAGTCACGGGACTATTATTCACCATTTGGTTTAAACTTACTTTCCTTTACTGAAGAAATTATAGAATTATCCTTCAAGTCTATCACACACAATAAAGAAGACTGCATTAAAAAGTCAGTTCAGGACGTATTTTCATTATGCTTCTTAAAAACGAAAACTGTAAATCCATTAACTATCTTAAGATAGTACTTTATTATAAGATGAGAAAAACAGAGAAAACAGGCATTTGTGGCAAACTTTGAAGAAGTATGTATAAATAAAATAAATACACACATTTTAGGAATAATGATTTTAAAATACCTCTGTAAGTCAAACTATTTTTCTTCTTCTGTCTTCCCTTTCCTGACTTTGATGATCCTATTCTGTACATATGAATATTTTATAATATTATTTCACTACTGGGTATCATATTACAGTTTCCACTGTGTTATAATATCTTTTATTCTTGCCTGTCTTAGTATTTTGAGGGAGCACATTTCAAACTCTTATTTTCCAGTAATGTGTGCCTTGCTAAGTTTGGAAAAGTTTAGAGGGTACCAATGCTATCTTTATTTTACCATTTGATGTATTGCTAAGAAGAATTTTGCATTTCAATGCCTGATTCATAATAAGTGATCATAGTTTTTTTTATCATAGCTTTTCTTGGAATGCATAAATAAATGAGTAACTGAATGCATGCATGAATAAATCACTGCAGGTAAGGTCATAAGAGAGACTGAAGTGCTGTTTTCAGAAATGATTCTTCAGGAAACCATTTAAGCATATGAGATAGTCTTGATGTGAGGCAAAGGTAATATTTATATTTCAATATAACTATGAAGTATACCAGTATAAAGTTAACGTTTGCATGAGTCACACAGATATAAGAAAAAATTCCCCATTATGTTTGAGTGAAGCAGCTACTTGACTAATGCTGTTTATTTCTCTCACATCTTCTGAATGTTTGTGTCCTTTCTTTCCTTTAAGTGACCTCGACCACTGGTTAAAGTGCACAAGCTTTAGAGACAAAGAAGCCTGATTTCAAATCCCAGCTTTCACTAGTGTGTGGTTTTGCTATAGAACCTTTATGAACCTCTGTTTCTCTATTTTTAAATTAAAGATAAAATTAACAATCTTATAGGATTTTATAAGGAATAAAATGAGATGATGAATACAAACATGATAAACAATACAATAGTAGCTGATATTATTTTTGTAGTATTTATTTATTGTCCTATAATTTCATCCTGTTTCCTCCTTACCCACAGCACCACTCTATCCAACATTCCAGTCTGTCTCTTCATATTTGATTATTTCTTTTGCATTGCTACTTAGGCCTTGGACCCTTTCTCATCTGATGATCAAGTCCTAAATCTTTAACACATCTTTCCCATCTAATTCCGTGGAACTTTTTGAGAAATGATCTGTTTGTGTATCTCTAATTTATAGCTTCTTGTTTTGGGTTACTTCCTGGGCTGGAGTGGAAGCAGCATATGTGCAGATATGAACATTGCTTATGTAATTATGATATTAAAATGCAATTTCAGCTGTTCTCAAATAGTGGTGCTGAGAGGGCTGCATCAAGATCAACTGATGCTTGTTATACATTCCTGGCTCCACCCTCAGATATTTTAATTCAGTAGGTCTATAGTGGGATGAGGGAATCCTGTTTTAAAAGAAGGAAAGAAAAATACCACTCCAGGTGATTTTGATGCATAGCAAGGTTTGGGAACCAACTGTCTATTCTATTCATTCAGCCCAGATAAATCATCCAATAAGTATCCTACTATACAGGTACTCCCTGCACCTCATAACACTTCCAAGCAATTGGATTCGTGTTTTTGCTTCTATTACAGTTTTGTGTATTTAAAGGCAGCATGGTAGAGTGAAAAACATGTATGGGTTTTGGTGTCAGACAGACCTGGATTCAAATCCCAGCATGCAATGAATATGATATTGTCTACCTTGTAGGATACTTGCATGAGGTGAATTAAACCATTTGTGTAATGTCCTCAATATATGTTATTTCAGAACTGGTAGCTATTATGTATTATCCTTTGATTTTAAATCACCTTATGGCTTACCAGATATGAGATGATGTGGTAGGTTGAATTGTTGGGTCCAGTTCTTCACCTGGCCCCTTCCTCTACATCTTGGCCATCATTTTATTGTGGCTGCAATGTGTTTTCCTGCCTCTTGACTTTAGGTTTGGCCTTGTGACTTGCTTTGATGTTAGAATGTATGACCCAAGCAAGAGTTTGGAATGTGTTTGCATGATTCAGTCAGTATATACTCATGTATTTCTTCAACACCATGAAGATAATATGCCCACCTAACCTACTGATCCAAGGAAGATGAGGGACACTTGGGTCAGAGTTGCACAATGGACCTGGTGAACTGCAGCTTAAAGAAGAGCCACCTTGATGAACCCGGCCAATCCCAGCCTAGATCATCTAATTCCCCACACATATGGAGAGCTCAGCTGAGATCAACAGGGCTGTCTTAGCCATTACAGCCTGAAGCAAAAGCCACCTAGGATGACTTGCATCCATGGGAATAAATTTTGTTTTAAAATATTGACTTTGGGGATAGTTTTTACAGCAGCCCAATTGTGGCAGCCTCTCTGCAGCTGATTTTGCCCCTTTTCAATGATAATTTGAGTTATCAACATGCCAAACACACACAAAAACAAGTAAGCAAAAAAGAGTCCTTTTCAGCAAGGGTGTCTGCCATTTCTCTTGATTTAGCAGGAGTGGTAGTTATGTATTAGTACAGAGTTATGCTGTTGTAAAGCACTCCTAGAACATTGCATAAGCATATTTCTGTGCCTATGACTGAGTGCCTTTTTCAATTTGAAATGTAACAATCTTGCAGGACATACTAGGGTTATGTGTCAGTCTAATTTCTATTGAAGATTTTCATCCAAGACATGGATAGACAGGTGAGAGGATGCTCATGAAAGCAGTATATAGGAAGAAGAGAGTTAAGGTCAAGAAGATATTACTCAGGACTGTTTGTGAGAAATGAGCAGCAAAAAATATTATTATTATTATTATTATTTATTTTATTTTTTTTTTGCGGTACGTGGGCCTCTCACTGTTGTGGCCTCTCCCGTTGCGGAGCACAGGCTCCGGATGTGCAGGTTCAGCGGCCATGGCTCACGGACCCAACCGCTCCGAGGCATGTGGGATCCTCCCGTACCGGGGCACGAACCCATGTCCCCTGCCTTGGCAGGCAGACTCTCAACCACTGCGCCACCAGGGAAGCCCCAGCAAAAATTATTTTAACAATTAATTGTGATTTAATAATTTAGTTGTTGCTAACTTTGTTATTACAAACAGTGCTGTGATGAACATCCTCACTGATGCCTCTCTCTACGTACCTTTACATGAGTTTCTCTTGAAGATATATGCAGGAATGTTATGTGCAAACTTAATTTCCCTAAACGCTTACAGATTGCTCACCCCCAAAAAAGTAACTATGTTAGTTTATATGCCCACCATCAGTGCATGAAGATTCCTATCCTCCACATTTTCACCAACACTTGACAGTACCTGAATTTCTTATTGTTGTTATATGATGACTATAGAGTACTCTCATTGTTTTTAGTTGCATTTCTTTGATTATTTGTGAAGTTATGCAAGTCCTCTTCTTTATTAGTTGTTTGGGTTTATCCTCTTGGGAACTGCCTGTTCATATTGTTTGTGCATTTTTATTGGAATTCTGGTCCTGTTCTTGCTGATTTATTCCTTATATATTCTACAGATTATGTTTTTGTTTACTAAATACTTGAATAACATATTTTCCCAGTTTTTTCACCTGCCTATTAACTTTGTTTTATGGTGTTTTGCATTGAAAAAAATATTTAATTTTGATAAAGTTAAATCAACCAAATATCCCCATAAAGGTCTGTGCTCTTTTCATCTCATTTAAGAAATTATTTTCCATGCCAATGTTAAAAAATACATATTTTCTACTAATAATTTCATAGTTTTGTCTTTCACAGTGTAGCCTTTTCTCCATCTGGGGTTGATTTTATATGTGATAAAAAGTATGGATCTCAATCTGTTTTTCTCTGTTGTAAGGCAATTATACTAGCACTATTTATAAATTAATTTCCGCACTGATTTGAACCAATATCCCAATTTTTTATTTACTATGAAGGTATGTTATGATACTCCCAAATCAGTACCCTTGGTCTATTTGTCAATTTCTGTGTCAGTACCACAATCTTTTAAATATTATTGTAATACAAAAGCTTGTTTCTAAACTAGAAGCAGTGCTTTTCAGTATAGAGTATGCTAATAATATCCTTTGAGTGTTGGCAATTGTTATTTTATTATTTTAGTTTTAAAAAAATCAAATAAAGCTGCTAATGAGTGAACATTCACAGTGCTTATGGCATAAAAAGTTGCTTTATGTTTTATATCATGGATATGAAATGTGGGAAATTGTGTATATATTTTTCAGGTTGTCAATAGAGCTGTAATGAGTCATCTGAAACTTAATACTCAAACTACTTACTGTATTTATTAGGATTTAAACTACCAAGAAAATATTAATTCAGCTCTATTTATGTAGAACATCCAGATGTTGTTTATCTAAATCATAGTCATATATTCTCTTTAGAGATTTTAGGTCTTGTATTCCACTATATCATACAGCAGGTGGTAATCAGAATGCAGATCAGACATCATCTGCTCAAAATTTTCTATTTATCAGTTCCAATTTTGATCCTTTTTGTTGTCACCAGCCTAATATTCTTGCATAGTTAAGGTAGTACCAACAGTATGATGAGTGCAAAGCCTTGAAATCTTGTTCTCTTTATGTTGACTTTGAAAGTTCAAATACAAATAATTCAGTGGTTTGAAGTATAGTCAGTGACTCTGTAAGTGTCAAGGCAAACTGCGTATTTCCCACCCCTCTCTCCTATGAAAGCTTATGACAAACTGCTAAATTTGGGGAAAATGTATATAATACTGCTTCTAATGAATTGGATGCAGTGCTGCTGTCATATCCCCTCTCGTGTATCTACACATGTAAATAGACAAACACATTTTTATTCCCATGAGAATGCAAACACCTTAAGAACATAAAAATTTAATAAAGATCCATAATGACCAGCAGTCATTCACTTTATTGGATAACAAAATAAAATGTATACAATTAATTAATCAACCATTAATTAATCATTACCATATTTATGTGCCATAAAGTACATTCACTTTAAAATTTCTGCAATCTGGATGTAACCTAAAAGTTATGTGTATATTAACACAGTGCCTTATCTCCATTTGTGCCCACTCCAAAAAAAAACAAAAGGTAATATTTAATCAATGTGGAGCATTTCAAAATCAATGACAAGGTAGAATTCAGGAAATACAGTATAAGTAGTGGGTCTCCTGTACTCAAGGCACTGAGAAATGTAAGCACAAAAAAGTATTAAACGTGGTTTTGTCTTAAAATCTAGATGAAGGAATAAGTAATCAACACAAGAAAAATTAAATGGCAGAAGTTTATCATAAATTACTAAAAATTAATTACCATGAAAATGATAGGGACAATATTTTATTTGTTTATGCATTTATTTATGTATTTATGTATGTATTTATTTATAATCGATACCTTTTCTGCTACTAAAAACTAGTAAACAGCTTGCAGTATCCTAACTTATTTCTTCCAAAAATATTTTAGAGTACATACTATGTGCTAGGTATTATTGTAGGCAATCGAGTCATAGCAGTGAATATAACAGATATAATTCCTGTCTTCATTGAACTTATTTCTGGAGGAGAGCAAACAATAAGCAAATATATAGTATAATGTCAGCAACAAGTGCTATGAAGGTATATGAAGTAAGGTAGGGTGAAAGAGATGGACAGGAGTATTCTACATAGAATGGTCTGGCAAGTCCTCTCTGAGAAGGCAGTATTTGAGCAGAGACCTAAATGAGTTAAGGGAGCTAGCCAAGGGTCTCTTGGGGTAGAGTTTTCCAAACATAGAGAAGAACAAGTACAAAGACCCTGAAGGAGGATCTTGCTTGCATGTTCCAGGAACAACAAAGAAAGCAAGTACACCTGAGTAAGTGAGCAGTGGGGAAGAGTGGAGAGAAGTGAGGTCAGAGAAGTAGGTATCCAGGGACTTGTCGGCCATGACAAGGACCTGGGGTGTCACTTTACATGTGACAATAAATCTTTGGATGTTTTAAAGCAAGAAGTGACATGATATAACTGAGGTTCTAGCTTCTGTGGCTACTCTAGGTACTGTGAAGAAAACAAATCATAGGAAAAAAGAGTAGAAACAAATACTGCCTAAATATAGGCAAGAGCCGATAGTGATTGAGACCAGGGTAGTAATAGTGAAGATGGTGAGAAGTGATCAGATTCAGGATATAGTTTAAGGGTAAAGCTAGCAGGAAGTGCTGATAAGTATGGGGTGAGAGAGAAATAAATCAAGGAAAACTTTTAAGGGTTTAGACCTGAGCAACTGAGTGAATGGTAGTGTTATTTACTAAGATAGGAAAGATTGGAAGAGTAGCAGGTTTCGGCTGGAGAGGCAGAGGGAAGAAATTAAAAGTTTAATTTTGGAGATTATGTTAAAAGACTATTAGAGATCCAAGTGACAATACTGACTAAGCAGTTGGTTATACAAGTCTGGAGTTCGGTCTGGGTTGCAAATTTACATCTGCAAGTGATCAGCATACACATGGTATTTAGAGCAACAGGTTTAGTTGAGGTCACCTGGGAAGGAGTGCAGTTAGAGAAGAGAGGAGGCCCAGGGATGAGCCTTGAGATACTTCATTATTTTCAGTTTGGGAAGAAGAGAAACCATCAATGTTGCCTGAGTAGTAGTGGCTAGGGCAACAGTGGCTAGTGAGGTAAAATAGTGTCCTGAAAGCCAAGTGAAGAAAATGTTCCAAGAAAGAAGAAATGATGAATGGGAAAAAGCTGCTGAGAGGTCCATTAGGATAGGACTGACAGCTGACAATTGCATTTAATGGAGTAGTGTAGTGCTTTGACTTTTTACTTATTTATTCATATTTATATTTTACCATTATTTTATTCTATGACTTGATCAAATGAGCTACTTCAAGTCCTTAGTAGAATGAAAGAAAGCATAAAGAAATACACTTTGATGATCAAAGTATTTGCTTTTGAAAACTGGAATTTCATTCAACAGTCATTTGATGAGTTATGTGCCATACATTGTGTAGAGATTACAAAAAACTAATATACTTCACATAAAACTGATTAAAGGCATGTAGCTACATACCAGTCATACTCTGGATCTCTGTATGACCTATGGAAATAATTTCATATGATCTTGGCTGAAAACCTACCATATTGCTTCCCTTTGTTGTGGGGAATTATTGTTCCTGAGCACAGGAAATAAAACATCCACTAACCCTTTAACCTGTATTCTCCACAAGAGCTTGCCTTATTCCCCTGAGGGAGTGTGCTGGCCTAAAGGAAAGAAACATGTTTTCCCAAATTTCAAAGTAATTAGCAGGGAGAATTCAAAAATTATATTGTACGTAAGATGGAAATGTGGCTTAAGCAGACTAGTCAGCTGTTTAAAGAAACCAACCTTCAACCAACCAACCAATCATTTTGACCTTTGTGCCCAGTAGACCAAGGGGTAAATCCCAAATGGAGTTATATAGGCTGAAAAAATTTGTGAAATGGTGTTGGCTTGAATTTTAAAGCATGTTATAAGGCAATTACAGTTTTCTTGGGTTTAATCAGAAAAAAAATATATAAACAGCTTTATTGAGATAATTTACATATACAATTCACTCATTTAAAGTGTACAATTCAATGGCTTTTCATTTATTCACTGAATTGTACTGCCATGACCACAATCAATTTTAGAATATTTTCATCACCTCAAAAAGAAGGTGAGGGCCCTTTAGCCATCATGTCTCCAACTCCTTATCCCCTCCAGGCCCTAGACCACCACTAATGTACTCTCTGTCTCTACAGATTTCCCTATTCGAGATATTTCTTATAAATGTGGCCTTTTTTGTCTGGCTTTTTCATTTAGCATAGTGTTTACAAGGTTCATCAATGTTGTAAGTATATATAAGTGTTTAATTCCATTTTATTGCCTCATAATATCCCATTGTATGGATATATTTTGTTTATCCATCCATCAGTTGATGGACATTTTTGTCATTTCCAAAATTGCCTATTGTGCATGATGATGGTATGAATATTCATGTACATGTTTTTGTGTGGACAGACATAAATATCATTTCTCTTAGACATAAAGCGAATAAAGTGTAAAAATACAACTTTAAAGGATTTGAGAAAAGTATATAACCAAAGCAGCATCTGACTCTGGAGGTGGTGGTGGACGTGGAGATGGTGGTGGTGGTAATATGCATTGTTAGTAGGAGGGTGGTTAAAATGAAAAGTGGCAGTTAAGAAGCTAAGAAAGTAATGAGTGGGTAATTACTCTCTCTATTATGAAAACCTTAATTATATAGCATGCCTTCCTTCCAAACCCTGCTGAAAACGTTGAAAAAACTTCTATGCTCAAATCTTAAGTCATGTCACTTAGGTTATGTGAGTAGACAGCCTGGATTTTTTATTCTCCATACTTTACTCTTCCCCAGCCTCCCCACCTCCCAACAAAAAAAATTAAAAGGCACATATACACAATGGAATATTACTCAGCCATAAAAAGGAACAAAATTGAGTTATTTCTAGTGAGGTGGATGGACCTAGAATTTGTCATACAAAGTAAAGTAAGTCAGAAAGAGAAATAGAAATACCGTATGCTAACGCATATATATGGAATTTTAAAAAGTGGTACAAATGAGCCTAGTGACAGGGCAGGAATAAAGACGCAGATGTAGAGAACAGACTTGAGGGCACAGAGTGGCAAGGGGAAGCTGGGATGAAGTGAGAGAGTAGCACTGACATATATAATTACCAAATGTAAAATGGATGGCTAGTGGGAAGCTGCTGCATAGCACAAGGAGATCAACTTGATGCTTTGTGACAACCTAGACGGATGGGATAGGGAGGGTGGAGGGAAGCTCAAGAGGAAGGGGATATGAGGATATATGTATACATACAGCTTATTCACATTGCTTGCTGTACAGCAGAAACTAACACAACATTGTAAAGAATTTATACACCAATAAAGATGTGAAAAAAAAGAAGACAATAAAGCCTGCTATCTCCAAAACATGTCAACCCAGACTATAATTAAAAAGAAAGTGTTTTCTATTCTGCTAACAAAATATTAAAATTATCCCATATCAATAGCTTTTGTTTGAAACTTTCCTTAAATACCTAGGATGAGCTGTCAAATTATATCTTTATTGCTTGATATAATAGTTTTACTTAAAAGTAATTCCAAAATTCATAAGTAACAAGAGAAATCATTAACTATAGGTCTCCCTTATGACATGAAAAAGTCTTTCTTACCAGCATATTTGTAGAAACTATATTATGAAAGTAAAGGATGCATTTTTCTTACCTCTTACCTTTTTGCGTTGCATTTACATACTGACTAAGCGTGGTAACCTGGGGTTGGGTTGGGTCATTTTACTTTAAAAGAGAAAGACCAAATTTACTTATGAGATTCAATTCATAAGCTTGGTAGTTGGAGAGTGAGCTGGGCAGGGACAGATGGTGCATAGCATTAATTTCAAGGGATATACCAGCATTGGAACAGATGATTTATACTATTCTGTGTGCTTATATTCATTCATAAGTGATGTACAACTTGACTGCATATATTTTATTCTTGGTCATTTATAGTGTCCTAAAATATATTTTAGGAGTGAGGTACCTAACATATATATTTCTCATATATATTTTTAAAAATCTACTTCTTTTGTTAAAATCTTTTGCTAATGGGAAATGTAATCAACCAACAAATGTGTTACCTCACCCCCAAAGGCTATTTTTAGACAACCTCAAGGGATAAAGAGCCACTTAGAAAAATGAGATGGGTAGTTACTAACCCACATTGATCTCTATTCTGATTGGAAAACAGACAGTTCCCTTATTCCTGCTCAAAAATCTGTCCTCTCTATTCTCACTAACCGTGCCAAATCCAATTAACCGGTGGCAGTTCCTTGAAATTAACACATTTCTGACTGACCCCCTTAAAGTCAGTTGCTTTTACATAATCAGCATCTCCCCTAATGGCTTTAGTTGAATAAGAAAGAAAAGAAAGAGGAGAAAAAGAAAGAGGAGGAAGAACAAAGATGCAAAATCACCAGTTAGAATAGTTTACTCTCCTAAGAACTTCCTCCACGTCTGGCCCCTTCCAACTCTTCCATTTTAACCTTTATAATTGGTTTTACTTTAGAATCTATTGCCAACAAAGCCAAAGGCTTGCCATCATTCTTATTGAGCTTAATTTGTTACCATCCTCTATCCATCTTCTCAGTAGCAGCTTAAGAATTTCTGACAGAATTTACCCAATTGCACTACCAATTGTTGTGAATGAACAAACAGGACAATTTCTATTGAAAGGAATAGAAAGAGTGCAGAGGGTTTCAAACATTAGAGTGCATCCGAGTAACCTGGAAAGCTTGTTAAATTCAGATCCTTAGGCTTCACCCAAAGAGATTTTGTACCAATAGCAGAGACCAGGGATCTGCTTTTTGCTGCAAATTGTTCTTAGACTACATTTTGAGATACACTAAGGTAGGGTACATATGGCTGAAAAGGGAGATTGACAGCTTTTCTTTGGGAAGATTATTCTAGCATCATTGTGAAATGAGAATTGGAAGGGAAGAGACGAGACAGGTAGACCTCTTGTGACATGGTTCCAGTTGTCCAGACAAGAGATAACTAAATTAGGATTTTCTGGTAACTCTGGGTTTTAATGGGAAGACTATACATATAGGAGCTAATGTATAGGTAAGATAGATGATACCTACTGGTTTATTGACTGTGCAGTGCAGGTAGAGTGAGGAATCATGGATTACTCTAGGTAACATGGATAATGATGATCCTATGAACAGTAATCAGAAAGTAAGAAAGAGGATTAGGTGAGGAAGAATGGCCTTCAAAAATAATAAAAAAGAGGGTCTTCCCTGGTGGCACAGTGGTTGAGAGTCCGCCTGCCGATGCAGGGGGCACGGGTTCATGCCCCGGTCCGGGAAGATCCCACATGCCGCGGAGCAGCTGGGCCCGTGAGCCATGGCCACTGAGCCTGCGCATCTGGAGTCTGTGCTCCACAACGGTAGAGGCCACAACAGTGAGAGGCCCGCATACAGCCAAAAAAAAATAATAATAATAAAATAATAAAAATAATAATAATAATAAAGAAACAGGAATAAAAAGGGAGGAAAGACTAGTGTCATGGAGGCCAAGTGAAAGACTTTAGGGAGGATATGGTTAAACTTGTCAAATGCTGTAATAAAGTCAAAGAGAATAAAGACTGAGAAAGACTCAATGGGAAAATTAAGAGGTACCAAAATAAAGATTACGTAGACTAAAAAACAGCCATTTCCAAAGCATCTTTCTGTAGTGTAAGCCTATGAGATATACACATTTCATCTTACAAGAAAGGTGGTACGCATTTCCTTCTTCAGATTGCTTCTCCATGTTACTGTGAAAATGTGGCCTGGGTTCTGGTCTGTGAGAGTGTTCAGAGTGACAACCTTATGTTTTCTTCTGCAACTATAGAAATAAAGATCTTATTCTTTATTTCTTTTCATTAAATGTAAGCTAAATTCACAGCTTCTCTTCTCTTTATAGAAGACATTGCTGGTCTCCAAGCTCCAACAACCCAAGGCTGAGCCTCTGTAATCTTTGTGCATTTAGCCTTAATAATCAGTAGCATTGATTCTGTGCAGCATTTAAAAAGTGAACATTGATTTAATTCCCTAAAAGATGTCTGATCTCTTAGTTTTGTCCCAATTGGTTAAAACATTTTGATAATATTATTAGTTTATAACAACACAACACTGAGTTGTTTGATTCCAAATCTTGGCTGTCCACTATGGTAGCCATTGACCATATGTGGTAATTTAAATTAAAATTAATTAAAATTTCAATATTTTGTTCTTTAGTCACATTAGCCACATTTCAAATGTTAAGACACATGTGTCTAGGGATTACCTGATTGAACGGCACAGATATAAAACATTAACATCAAAGCAAGAATTTCTATTGGACAGTGCTGTTCCAACTATTTATTTCTGTCTTTGTTACTATGTGTTTACAAGGATGAATGATGAACTTATTGCATAGGAACCTAGCAAGTTCAGTATGTATGGGCACATCTGAAGTGAGAGTTATTTAATTACTTGTAAAATACATCCAAAGATTGCCAAGTTTTAGGCTTTTTTTCTTTTAATTAAAGGTTGAGCCCAAACTTAATCATCAGCATGTTTTCTTTCTATTGTAAATACATTTAATAGGAGACCTTAACCAGGTCTTCATAATTTACAGGAGTTTTTATTATTATCTATTATTCAGCAATTCTAACTCATTTAAAATTAATTTTCCAATAAATTTAAGAAGTTTGTGGTAGCTAAAATAATCTTAGTTATTTGTGAGATTTTGACGATGGTAATGTCCAATTTATTTATTATTTATTTCCAAGCAAATTAAAAATGTTCCACTCTACTTCTAGTTGGACAATGAGATTATTCTAAATATCCAAGTGAAATGTGAATTTTTTTAGTGAATGAGAATTTCCAGAAGCAAGCAATTTGATAAGATCTACAAATCTCAAGTGCCTTTGAACTCTAATACTTCACAGCAGCTCCAGTCATAGCTGTATATATATGTGATCATGTGCATGTGTCAGATATATGCTGCTTATTTTTCTGTAAAGATATTGCAACACTGTTCTTTAGGTCAGTTTTGTTGGTATTTTATCGAATGAGATTGTTCTGGAGATGTTTTGGAGAGACCAATCAAGTAATCAGTTTTAGTCCCTAGATACAATATTTCTAATTTCAAACCTCAGAATTTATATTCCTCACTGAGGACATTCAGTTGCCACGCATACATCTGAAATGGAAGTTATTTTAAACATTTACAAAAGAAATCTTAGGATTTGCTGAACAACAAATCTATTATTTCCCAGATTTCTAGAGAAAATAGTAAATATCAATGTTTCTCAAAAGATAGTTTGTGGAGCAGTGTTTTCTTTCTATATTAGTAGGTGACGTTTAGTTAGATTTAGAAGAAAAGGGTGGGTATTGGAGTCCATGGTCAGGTTGATTTGTGAGAAGCTAGGTTAGATCTTTTTTAAAATGCTAACTATAATACTTTTTTGAGCTTTTTAAGTGATCATGTGCTTGTGAATCTCCATGTGGGATAGGGTATCATTAGCCAGGGACATCTCACAGGACTAATGTGCCACAGAGTACGTTTTGAGAAATTTTAGTGCATGGGCTTGAAATGATCACAAAGGAAAGAGATGAACATATGAATTCATTTTGTCAAACTTTAATGTTATATTTTGAAATAAAACTTTTATTAGAAATAAAAAATAATTTAAAAATTATGTGAGAAATTGCAACAACCTCAAACAGTGGACAAAAGAAAAGATGGAAGGAAGGAAGGGAGGAAGGGAGGGACTGTATTATCTACTACCACATCAGATTATTTTGTGCTGTAGCTAAGGAACAAGGAATGACAAAATATTCTTTGTCTTGTGGTACCTTCATGTCAGCAACATTTATTAATGGCTCCCAATAGTCTGAATTAGAGAAGCTACTGTGTGAGTCATGGAAATAATCACAGCTCAGAGCCAAAAAGAAATAAAGGCAGGCTTAATTAGATTGAAAGTAGGTGTAGAATAAACTGTGATGTTTACTTTTTCTTGTTTTTGTTTGAATTCCATGGCAATATATGTTTGTGGAGAGCTGTGAATCATCTATTTGCCACAGCATCAAAAGGTCTCCAAATATTTAAAGCCAAAGTGGGCTTACAACATAATGATATAAATACAAACTTTGCCATTAATTGTTTTGAAATTCCAAAACCATTATATATTTTTTTCCATCTTCCCATATTTGGTCAAACTGGAGATTTAATTTACCAAATATGTTATGCCCATCTTCCCCCATGTACATGTTATCTATTGTTTCATCTCTGGATTATTCTTCTGAATTCTGTGTGAATCATTCAACTGCTCTCTGGAAATGCCTTTAAGTAGGAAGAAGTTCCATTTCTTTGTTTGGTAAAACATTTTTCAACTATGACATGTTTTAAACCAAAACGAAGGGATTGCTTGAAAAGATATGTCAAATAAATGCAGTCAAACTACATTTACTGTAGACAAGGACTTGAATCATTAACCAAGTGCCATGTTTCCCAAAGTATGTTCCATATAAGATTAATTTCTTAGGACTTCTGATTTTTGGCAGGGAAGGGGGATGATTTGGTATTATAAAGTTTGGTAACTGCTGTATGAAACAGTTTGAAACATTTCCTTACTGCAGGACTTCTGAGAACCTTTAATACGTATGTATGCAGTGGTTAGAAAACAATCACTTAGCAATACGGAGGAGGATTGGTTATGACAAAGGTGATTCATGGGTAGCTGTGTCAGTGTGGGAACAAAATTAGTCCATCATATTATTTGCCAAGTAGAGTACATGAGTCTCTTACGTATTCAATAAAATATGTAAGTTATAAAATAATTGAATGTGAGAAAAACAGGCTCTTTTGAAAAGTATGCTTTGTTTCAGTCCAACACACCCTTTCACTGAGAATGTGATGGCCTTTTGGGTGACTAGCATGGGGATGTGTTTGAACTTTCTCTATTTCAGTATAATTATATCCACCCTCTTTTAAAATCTTTTTTTCCAGTGAGGACTTATCTTGAACCTGAAAGAATTTTGTTGCTCATAAGTTTACTTTCCACAAATTTCAATGTAATATTTACTTATTGTATGACATTTGGAAAAGACAGCAAATGTAAATCAGAAAAAAAAGAAAACATTTTTCTTTCCTATGACTGATAGCATTATTATGAACATCTTCTGTGCTAAATGTTTCAGATAATCTGTGATTACTTCTTTAAATTTTCCAGAAGAGAGTTTATTGGGTCAGAGAAAATGAATTTTTGTAAGAAAATATATTTTACAAATTGCTTTCCAGGAAAGTTGTCTAATTGTCCACTCTTACCAGCTGTAAATGAGAGTGACTATCTCTTCACATCTGTATCAGCATTAAATAGCTTTTTATTTAAAAAGTATACTAATTTGATAGATCTAATGTCTATTTTTAGTTCAATGGATATTTCTTTGATTATAACTGAGTTCACACTTTTTCATATTATTTAAAAGTAATGATTTCTGAAAAAGAAGAACATAACTACTCTGGAAATAGATGATTTAAGGGCCATGCTTTGGTCTTCTGCATCTCTTCCACCCACCTCAGGGACACTAAAGCTATACCAACCAGTAAAAACCAGGCAACAAGCCACCTGCTATTAGAGGACTCTTTTCTGAGGTAGCAGAGGAATATTGAAACCAAATAGTGTTAAAATCTGATATGGTTAAAATTCATGCCCAAATGGAAAAGGATTTCAATTTTACATTTTTTTTAAAAAATAAGACCCTTTATATAGGCTATCCAAAGAACCTTCATTTAGGAGATTAGAATGCCTGGACTCTTGGCAGGAAATAACCTTAAAACAGTAGTCCAAATTCTGCATGATTTACTGCTCCCTCACTTTGAGGGCTCATTTACTTCTTACTCTTTGACATCTCATAAAACTAGTGTAAGCCTATATTGGACAACAAATCATTCATACACAATGATTCAGAATACTGAATTCCTTGGGAGCCCAAAGAAGGCAATTAAATATCATTATTAGTGACTTAACATTGACAGTACATTTTCCTCCATCTGATCTGCTTAATTCTATCTTGAATTTCCCAAATAATTAACCTCTTTTTTCATGGGTTATCATAAAAAGCTGAAGTTATTCAATCCTGTGAAAATAATTCTGATCCTAACTATTGCTGAAGAATAATTAAAGACCACCAGTTATCAGTGCCAATTTGCACCCAGCTTTTTTTCAATGACATTGAAAAAGTGAAATGTTAATATGGAGTATAAAATTCTGCTTATTTAATGTGATAACTTCTACTGAACATTTGCATAAATATTTAGTGAGCAAAAGTGATTGCCTGAGTGGAAGGAAATAATACAGTATTCAGCTTGATGGTTTTAGTCTATGACAAAACTGAGGCAGCATTGATATTGCCAATTAATTTCCATTCAGAATTGCAGTGTATTTAGGTTTAATTTTCCAAGGTTAGTAAATAATGTAGGGTGATACTTTAAAAGTAGCTGTGCTCCTTTTATACATTCCAACTGATTAAAACTCATGCCAAAATCTCAACATGGGAATTAGATTTGTTTGAAATACTGAAAAACAACTAGGCGTAAATGACTATAGCTGTTAGTTTCTTTCTGTTTCCCTTCAAAGTGAGTAGAAAAACTATTGGCAAAGAATTTTGATCCACATAGCCTCTGACATTGTGTGGTATCTGACTGAACAAATTTTAATTTAAGGAATATATTAATAAAGCACTTTTACTTTCAGCTATTATAAGTTCCTTTGGTTATATATAGTTACATTATTTATTTTCATGTCTTGTCTTTGTAATATATTGCTACAGAAAACCTTAATCTTGAACAATTGCATCTACAATTCAAAAATATTTTTACAAAAAGTTTTGCAGTGGTCAAAGTTTACAAAAAGATGTTCATTAAAAAGTTTCCTTCCCACCCCTAATTCCTGGTCATCTAGTTCCTTCCCCTAGGAGCAAGTGCTGTCATGGTTTCTTCCAGACACAATCTATAAATAAGTATGGGTTTGTTTTTAATAGAAAAGCAGAATTATACTGTAACTATATGTTGCACATATGGTACGCTATGATTATTTGTTTACCTCTCTGTCTCTGCAGTTATTTCTAGCTCCTTGAAGGCAAGAACTATATTTATATTTTGAACAAATATATATTGAGTGACTACTGTGTCCTGTGTACTATTGTAGGAACTAGGGGTACATGAGGGGAAAAAACAGACCAAAATCCCTATCACCATGGAACTTGTATTTTTATTTACCATCACTACATTCCAAGTATATAGCACAGTATTTGGTATGCAGTCATGTTCAACAAAGTTTTGTTTTTTTCCAGTCAAATTATATTAAAAAGTTGTATTAGTCAGGGTTTTCTCTCGTTCTCTCTGCCTCTTTCTCTCTCTCTCTCTCTCTCTCTCTCTCTCTGTGTACATTAATACATTATATAAAATCAACAACATATATCAATTAATATATTAGTTATTATACAATGTTAATATATTAATATTACTTATTGTATTAATTGATATATATATATATATATATATATATATATATATATATATATATATATATATATATACAGAGAGAGAGAGAGAGAGAGAGAGATTTTAAGGAACTGGTTCACATAATTTTGGGAGCTGGCAAGAGTGAAATCTGTAGGGCAACTCAAAAGTCTGGAAATTCAGATACGAGTTGATGTGATAGTCTTGAGCCCAAAGGCTGGAAACTCAGTTAAATTTCTGTATTGCAGAATGGAGGCAGAATTCCTTCTTCTTTGGGAAACCTTTGTTCTTAAGCCCTTCAGCTGATTGGATGAGGCTCACCCACATTATGGAGGGTAATCTGCTTTACTTAAGGTCAGCTGATGTATATATGAATCACATCTAAGAATACCTTTACAACAACATTTAGACTAGTGTTTGACCAAACAACTGGTCACCATAAGCCAGTCAACTTGAAAAATAAAATTAACCATCACAGATATCTTCCTGTTATAATAATACTCCAAACTGGCTGGATAATATTCAGTAAAGGCTCTATTTCAAAATAAGTTAATTTTAAACATTAATTGCACTGTTCATGGATCTGTTCTTTAAATACACAGACCAATTTATCCATGCCTCTATTTCCACTGTCTCTATGCATCCAGTAAGTTACCTTACTTAGGTGTTGTGTCTAAATTTTCAGCAGTATAGGAAAAGGTACAAACTATTTTTTCTTGTTTATGACTTATGGTAAGTGGTTTATCAATCTTCATAATATTGTTTGTTTTGCCCAGATGATCTCATTGAGATTTGATTACTGTTTTGCTTTCATTTGTTCATTCTGGTTTGATGCAGGTAATTTCTTTTTAACCAGTTTACAATTTTTTACCATTTTTTGAAATCTCACACAGTTGCATTAGATGCAATTTGGATGAAATGGTAACATGTAATGTAGATTAAGCTACTTGAATCAATAAAGGTATCTTTGAGAATCCTAAATGGGCTTGCAAATATTTGTACTCATAAAATATGTATTCCTTTTAATTAGGCCCTCATATTTCCAAATGAATTTTGTACCATTATATCAGTGCCAGATATGCTTCCTCCACTCTCCACTTAAATACTGAAGTAGATATGCAAAGACACCAAAACATGAAACACTTAATGAAAATAATGACAGGAAGAAAAAATATGAGGAAGGAGGTTAGCATGGTAAATAGGGTTGAATTGAGAAAAAAAGCCCCCTCCACTTTTGGAAGCAGAATAACACATTAAGGCAAAAAGAAGTTAAACGACTTTGCTTCCCTCCCATTGCCAGTCTAGACCGAGTCGATCCACTGACCAGAAAACTAGGCAGCCAGTTCTCTGTGACACAGTGACCATTTCTGAAATGGCCAGAGTTTTGTTTACCATTCCCTCCTCCCTAGCACCATTTTAGGTTTCTGTCTTTCTATATCCATTGTGATGGTGGTTCCCATACCTGCCAAATATGGGAATAAATATTAACAAATATTTATTGAACACCTACTATAGCTAGATACTATTCTAGGTGTAGAGGATGCAGCATTGAAAAAAAAAACATGCCTTCATAGTGCTTACCTACTAGTGAGGGGATGAAGATAATAAACTAAAAGCAATAAATTAATAAACTACATGTTATGTGTCTTAGCTTGGGCTGCTATAACAAAAATACGATAGATGGGTGGCTTAAACAATAGAAGTTTATTTCTCACAGCACTGGAGGCTGGAAGTACAAGATCAGGGTGCTAGTAAGGTCGGGTTCTTGGTGAGAACCCTCCTTCTGGTTCAGAAATGGCCACCTTCTCACTGTATCTTCACATGAGAGAGAGAGAGAGAGAGAAAGAGAGAGAGAGAGAGAGAGAGAGAGAAAGAGAGAGGGAGCTCTCTTCTGTCTCACCTTACAAGGGCACCATCCCATTAATGAGGGCTTCATCCTCAAGACCTGATTATCTCCCAAATGTCCCACCTCCAAATACCATCACACTAGGGATTAAGTTTCAACATATGCATTTGGGGGGGACACAAACATTCAGTCCATAGCAATATGTTAGAAAGTGATAAGTTCTATGTTAAAAATGAAAAGAAGAGGAATGTGAGGGTAAGCTGGCTACATCTGTCACTCTACTGATCTCCAGGCTTGATTTGGCTGATCTGACTGGCTAGGCAGGGTCATTTTCTTTCTTCACCTCTCCATGTATGACCCTCCCAAAGCTGCATCCTAGGTCAAAGAGGGCAACCTTCCCAATAGAGGAAGGCTGCTCTTAGGGCGAGGGCATGAGTAGCTGCATTCCCCTGCTAGAACCTCCAAATAAGCTCTCAAGTACCATTTGTAGGACAACATAAGACAATCAAGCTTCCAAGACTCCAGATACATCCAAATGGGTGCTACATATGGCAGTCTGTCTTTCTCAAAAATTAAAAAAGAAAAGAATAGAGGACAAAAGGGGTTGAGAGTGTGCTGGAAGAGCAATGTAGTCAGTGTAGGCCTTATTATGTCATCAGAATCATATATATGAATTGTGGACCTGTCTTCAGAATTTCAAAATTTATTTTCTCTGAGTAGGGCCTAGGAATCCTTACATCTGTCCACTGACATATTCAGTCCGGCTTTGAAATCTTGAAACAATCTTGAAACAAAATCAAACAAAAAATAAAACAATTCCTGTAAATTTCCCTACCCCTACCCTCCCTTCAAACCTATCTCTCTCTCTTCCTTGCTATAGTTCTAAAAATAATAGTCTGTACTTAAGATCTCCATTAAGTATGATTTTTATTTATCAAACACATACATAGTACTTTTTAGGTGTCAGGGATTACTCTAAACACTAGGTACGTATTGTTATTATAATCATTTTATCTCTATATTATGCTGCCTCAAGCCATTTGATCATTCAGCTCTTTC
>NW_006781519.1:1757323-1813566 GCF_000442215.2 Lipotes vexillifer | reverse complement strand
CTTTCCCTTTCCTTATCTACTAGGGTGATTTAAGACAGAGACAGTTTGCCTGGCAGAACCTGAGGAAATTTTGTTGGCATTGGGCAAACCATAAACTGCAAAAATCCAGCAATGTTCTGGTTCACGTCAGCTGCAGAGAGAAAACACTTTCACTAGCCATTATACAGAGCTCTCTTTATATAATAACTTCCAAAATTTCTTCCCAATTCCTCCCACTCACACAATACTACATCTTAACCACCTGCAGAGGAGGCAGTAAATGGACATTTAGGAGAAGAAATAGAATAAAGGAGCTTGTTGCTGTGACCTATGCCCTTTGTCCTGGGTGGTTCAAAGTTCTATGATTTTTTTTAGTCTTGACTCATTCTTGGATTTTCCAAATTGTTTATAACCAGATTCCTGGGTGCCTTGGGCCAAATCTCAAAATTCTCACATTTATATCCTCTGTGTTCCTGTGTGTTTGTGTGTGTTGGGGGATGTAGATGGGGGTTGTAATGGATCCTAAGCAAATGTTTCCCCATTCTCCAGAACATAACACAAGTAACTTCCTTACTGTAAATGAAAGGAGCAAAGGACATCCCATTATACAGATGTCTGGGCATTTGGTCCCATTCTGTCTTAAATATTAGGGAATAGGGGTTAGAATAAGTTGGCTCAAAACTATTTATAATTATAAAGCTTCTAAGTATTGGTGATGTCCTTACTCATCTTTACTAACAGATGGTCTTTACACTAAAGTCCACCTACTTTCTTGTGTTAATTATCCTCTAACACTACTTGATATTTCAGTGAAGACTAATGTACTAGCTACTAGCATATTTTATAATAGAAAATAGTTCATAGAAAGGGCAGAATTCAGGGAGAGTGTAGTGACCTCACATTGCTACTTCATGATTATTGGCCAGTATTTTCTAGAACTGGGTCTAGATACATCATCATGTACTTCATCTCAACACAACATTGAGTGTCTGGAAGAAACAGCTCACTTTGTTGTAGGACAATCCTAGGGAATTTCAAGTCATTGTATAGCTTAGGCTCACAGAATCACACAGAGCCCTCATAAATTTTTACTTTATTGGATTTTGAGCTTTTGTATGAAGTCCGAAGATTCTTTTCTCGAGACCAAATTCTAAACCTAAGCTCATCAATTTGAACCCCATCATTTGAATGTATTTCCTTCTCCTATATATTTTCTTTCCTGATCCTCACTGCTCATTTTAAGGCAGTTTCTGTGCTATATCTTGCTAACTACAGGGAATCAAATTTGTAGTTCCATAGACACTCCTGTCTCCATTCCTTTATTCACTCCAAGCCATCTTTGGTTTAGTTCCAGTTTTTCTGAATACAAGTAACACTGGAAATTTAAAAATTTGCAGTTATTTCAGTTTCAGTGCAAATATCTAAATTTTTGAATTGATTTAAAAATATGCCAGAGAGGGGCTTCCCTGGTGGTGCAGTAGTTAAAAATCCATCTGCCAATGCACGGGACACAGGTTTGAGCCCTTGTCCGGGAGGATCCCACATGACATGGAGCAATTAAGCCCGTGTGCCACAACTACTGAGGCTGTGCTCTAGGGCCCGCAAAAACAACCCAATCAAAAGATGGGCAGAAGAATTAAATAGACATTTCTCCAAAGAAGACATACAGATGGCTAACAGACACATGAAAATATGTTAAACATTGCTAATTACTAGAAAAATGCAAATCAAAACTACAATGGGGGTATCACCTCACACTGGTCAGAATGGCTATAATCAAAAAGTCTACAAATCCGAAATGCCAGAGAGGGTGTGGAGAAAAGGAAACACTCCTACACTGTTGGTGGGAATGTAAATTGGTGCATCCACTATGGAAAACAGTATGGAGGTTCCACAAAAAACTAAAGTTACCATATGATCCTGCAATCTCACTCCTGCGCATATATTTGGAAAAGTAAAAAAACTCTAATTCAAAAAGGTACATGCACCCCAATGTTCATAGCAGCACTACTTACAATAGCCAAGACATGGAAGCAACCTAAGTGCCCATAAACTGATGAATGGATAAAGATGTGGCACATATATATATATATATATATATATATATATACACACACACAAGTGTATATTACTCAGACATAAAAAAGAATGAAATATTGCCTTTTGCAGCAACGTGGATGGGCCTAGAGGTTATAATACTGACTGAGGTAAGTCAGGCAGAGAAAGAAAAATATTATATGAAATCACTTATATGTGGACTCTAAAAAAAATGATACAAATGAACTTATTTACAAGACAGAAACAGACTTGTAGACATAGAAAACAAACTTATGGTTACCAAAGGGGAAAGGGGGGTAAATTAGGAGTTTAGGATTAACAGATACACACTACTATATATAATATAATATAGATAAAAAACAAGGACTTACTGTATAGCACTTTCAGTATCTTGTAATAATCTATAATGGAAAAGAATCTGAAAAAGAAGGTGTGTGTGTGTGTGTGTGTGTGTGTGTGTGTGTGTGTGTGTGTATGCATAACTGAGTCACTTTGCTGTACACCTGAAATTAACACAATATTGTAAATCAATTATACTCATTTAAAATAAATAAATAAATAAATAAATAAATAAATAAATAAATAAAAATACAACATTATATCCTGGAGATTGCTCCATAAGTGTATATTGAGATATTCTTCACTACTTTTTACAGCTGCATAGTGCTCTGCTCTGTGGTTTAGCATAGTTTCTTTAACCCCCACTCAGTTGAGAAATATTTGAGTTATTTACAGCCTTTTGCTATTACAAATAGTGCTATAATGAACAACTTTCATATGGAAATTCAATGTCAGGAATTTCTGTAAAAAACCCCAACTAAGTAACCAAGCAATAAACAAAAACAAAGCATTTTTGCATCTGCATTTGACCAAATGTTAGATTTGCATTTAGGCAAATATTTATCAATTGTTTAATGCTTACTGAAATAATTATATTCACTAGCTAATTAAGTCATCTAAACCTAGATTGAAAGATAAAGTTGGAGGATATTTCTAAACCTGATCTAATGTGGAATGAATATTTTGTTAAGATGTTTACAGGGAAACAGTTTTCTTAAAATGCCTAACTACAAGGTTCTTCATCTAAAGCTCCATACTTTCTTACAAAACATATTGAATGGAAGAAATCTACAACAAGCTAAAACAGACTACTTTATATAAAACAAAGAAAATGATCTACTTGATAGCCTAGAGATCTGAAAATATGTTCAGCTTACAGAAGTATAGAAGTTCCACAAGGGAAATGAGGTAATAGGCAGGTTTCCAGTTGTGAAAAATCAATTTTGTAAGACTAGATCAGTGAAAGACTTTAGATATGCCAATAATTGGCCCAAGTAGCTATAGAATGTCCCCATATTCTGCATTTGGCTAGAGGTCTACTTCTAGCATGATGGCTTTTGCCTCAGTATTGGAAGTGTTGTTTTAACTACTGTAAGATTAGCTTAGAGGAGATTAGGCCAAGAAGGGGCACAGGTCCTGATCTGATTGCTTTACTTCCCTTCCTACCAGATTACATGTGTATCTTTCTTACAGCTTTGGCCATACAGAAGTCTTTCTGCCAGTTTCTAGTTAGTTTTCAGTGAGGACTGTTTCACATGTAGATGTATTTTTGATGTGTTTGTGAGGGGAGGTGAGTTCCACGACCCCCTACTCCACCATCTTAATTGATCTCTCCTACAAGATACATTTTAAAAACACATTTTAACATCTCTGAACTTGGGGTACATCTTTAAAGTCTTTGGCTCCAACAAGTATAACTGCCCATTTTATTTCTATCTTAGTGGTACATAAAATAATGAAGCATCTTGAAATGGGTGGTATCTTAGATATGAGGTAAATATAGTTTTCAAAATCATGCCGATGTAATATGCAAATCCAGACTCCTAACCACTATGCTATACTGCTGATCATATTCTTACTTGATTTCTAATTTTGTTATCAGTTACCCTTCCTTTACGGTAGACAATAGATTAACTACAGTTGAGCTTCAGTTGTAGAGAAATGCAGAAATACTTAACCTTTCTGCCTACCTCCTCAGGATTACCATTGATCATCTGTGGTCTCAGTGACCTAATTGGATAAACCTTTGACTTTTTTTTTTTTGCAGTACACGGGCCCACTCACTGTTGTGGCCTCTCCCGTTGTGGAGCACAGGCTCCGGAAGCATAGGCTCAGCGGCCATGGCTCACGGGCCCAGCTGCTCTGCGGCATGTGGGATCTTCCAGGAACAGGGAATGAATCCGCGTCCCCTGCATCGGCAGGTGGGCTCTCAACCACTGTGCCACCAGGGAAGCCCCACCTTTGACCTTTTGTACAGAGAATTCAATGTAGGATCCAATAGATCTCTTAGCTATATTGAGATTGATTATTAGTGCTAATAGAAGGAAATCCACAGAATAAAATGGATATGCTATATTGTCACTAAGATTGTCAGAAGTTGTTGATTTAGTTGTTTATCACATTTTAAGGACTGATATACACAGGTGGGTGAGTAGGTTGTTCCATGTTTTGTGGGTGGTGGTGAGGGTTAAAATTACTCAGTTTAGAAGCTGTGTAGCTCCTTAATTCTTTCAACTGACATTTTGAAATTCATTTAAAAATAAGATTTTTTCATTTCACATTTAATCTTGAGGAATGAAAAGTTAGGCTGTTGAAGATAATCCTTTTTATTTCACATTCTATTAGAATAATGAAGGTGATTAGACAACTGCTCTTTCCATCTCAGACTGCCAAGTTAATCAGAAAAAAACAAAATATATTCAGCTCAAAAATGGGCTATGTGATCAAGTGACTGCTCTGCAACAAGTTCTCTAAAAGCTATCCAAAACTAACAAAATCTCTTTAAATAATGATGCCTTGGTATTTCACAGATGTGTTATGAGATTTGGAAATTAATATCTGCCTGAAACCAAAGAAGCTAATATGGCAAATCAGGAGAAAAAATTATAACTCTCCTCTATTCATCTCCCAACCAAGATAACTGGGGCTTTAGTTTTTTGAGTAAAATTGACATTCTAATGCTGCTGACCTTTCCTTTAGGGAGAAAGTTAATTTAGCTACATCAAAGCCTCATTTATTTCTTGAATCTGTCAACTTTGAGCTTTTTAAGAATAATCTCTTTTTCTTAACTAAAATACACTTCACTTTCCTAAGACTCCAGTCATGTCAGTTAATGGTATGCATTTATACAATTAGCCTTTGGCTAATAAGGTGCAGAATATTTTCATTCACCTTATTTTGCAGAAAGTGGTCAATTAAAGCTTCTGTTAGGATTTATGGTATAATTGGAGGTTGGCATTGTCAGTGGGAATACATTGATATTTTATATGTAAGTATAAAGCATGATTAGAAGAGAATATTCTAAAAATACTGATATTTTAAATTAGCCTTATAAAAATGGTTTTTCATACAATTAAGTAGATGGTCGATAATATTATGGCGTCACTCATGCTCTGTATCCTAACCAGTTGGTGTGCTGGCAAATGATTGACAACTGCCTCCCTGGTGGGTGTGGAAAAATCCTGGTTGTAGTGTTTGCTGATTTCCCCCATGTAAATACTCTCAACATGGACAATTTCGGTATATCAATGTGATACATTTAGCTTGCAAAATTCCTCAAAATTTAACAGTACAAGCCATTACCAGTTGACTCCAGCACACCACTCATCATAATCTAGGCACAACTTGATGTTTGATTCATCTGGTTCTTTCTAATTGTTTAGTTTAATACTGCGGTTACCAAACAACAGCCTACAGTAAAGTTTGCTCTCCATTGTTGGCTCTTTGATTTATAATCTGAAAACATCTGGATATAGAATGACAAATTAATTTAAAATAACTAGCTCCTCAACTAATATTCTTTGTTGTGGGGGGCTGTCCTGTGCATTGTAGGATATTTAGCAGAATCCCTGGCCTCCACTACTCGAAGCCAGTAGCATCCTCCATGTATGATAATTAAAACATCTCTAGACATTGCCAAATGTCCCCTGGGAAGGTATTGCTCCCTGTTTTGCTGTGTTATATGTATATATATATATATATATATATATATATATATATACACACACACATGCATAATATTTGTGAATTATAGGGAATGTCTGAACTTAAGGAAGGCCTGAAGACTGTTTATATGGCACAGAACAGCTGTAAGGAAACTAAAGGATCTAGTTAATCATTTGGATGTTTCCAAATATCCAGATGTGTGTCAAATAAGCAAAACATCTGTGAGTCACATCAAGTTCTTCCAGCTTTCGTCTGGAACTTATCATTCTGTAAATACAAGCTTCATGTCTCATTGGTCTAATGACTATGTCTATATGATGAATAATACTGGTTCAGAAATCTGTTGATCTGGTGTTTTGGGCTGTCTGACTATCTGATTTGGATCATAGCCCAGCTGCTATGACTCAGTGTGCAATTTGAGAGGATGCATAAGAAAAAAAAGACTATTGATTTATTAGGCATGTTTTGATGCTACAGCTCAAGATCACTGTTCTCCTTCATTCTGTATCTTTCATCTTTCATTATTTGCCGCAGATGGAGCTTTAAAATATAGGCTAGACTGCATTCATTTAACAATAGAAGTTTAAAAGTTGCTGTAAATCAGATGTTATACTACTTTACTCCTCCTCCTCCTCCTCCTCCTCCTCCTCCTCCTCCTCCTCCTTCTTCTTCTTCTTCTTCTTCTTCTTCTTCTTCTTCTTCTTCTTCTTCTTCTTCTTCTTCTTCTTCTTCTTCTTCTTCTTCTTCTTCTTCTCCTTCTCCTTCTCCTTCTCCTTCTCCTTCTCCTTCTCCTTCTCCTTCTCCTTCTCCTTCTTCTTCTTCTTCTTCTTCTTCTTCTTCTTCTTCTTCTTCTTTCTCCTTCTCCTTCTTCTTTCTTCCTCTTCTAGTAGAGTAAATTTACCTTGTTCTTTGTCACTGGATGACACACTTTGCCAAAGCAGAAACTTCCTTCAGTAGACATTCCCATTTGCATATCTTCACTAAAGCTTATGCTTAAGCTGGGGAAATGAAAATTACATATGGTTCCCCATAAGAGCTGCACTTTCATAGTGACCTACTGGAGGGCCTGACCAAACCCTCTGTGTGTGTTTCTACATGGAGACAATCTTCCAAATCTAGAAAATGTACAAGTAAGCACATAACACCAACATTAGCCACAGTAGAAGGATCAAACCCTACTTACATTTTTTATTTCTGTAGTGGTAGTTATGGTAGTTGCTACTACTATTTTAGGCAAAAGGAATGGAAATAAACTCACATTTATTTTTTAAATTCTTACCTCACACAAAAGAACAGTTTCTTTGTTGGAGGAAAATGTGATTCAAAATTAAGCTTATTTTCCTCACAAGATTGTCAAGTGGTTGACATTAGTTCAATCTATGACATTTAATTACATCAGCAACAGAGTCCAATCTAGGAAAAAAACTGCTTTCTAACATATTCAATTATTAAGCTTGTTTACTTTTTTTTGTTTGTTTGTTTTGAGTGGAAGAAAGAGGATTTACTACTTGCAGCAAGTAAGGAGAACACCAGAGATTTTCCCGAAAGCAGTATCTCCAGCACATTTACTTTTTTGATCATTAATGAGCCTACCACAACCAAGTAAAAGTGGATTTTGAGAGGAAAAATCCTATATTAATATAGAAAGAAACTAAGAAATAATTTAAATATAAAGACCTTTCTTAATGTGAATATTAGATTTAATTCCAATAATATACTTTTCCTTCCAAATTATTATTTATTCCACAAAAAAAGAGTTAATGATAAAAAGATAGAATTGTAATTTGCAACCTCAATCCATACATTTTTTTTTTCTTTTGAAGCTAAGTCACTCAACATATCATTTTTTTGGTGTTATTTACATCTTTATTGGAGTATAATTGCTTTACAATGGTGTGTTAGTTTCTTCTTTATAACAGAGTGAAATAGTTATACATATACATATGTTCCTATATCTTTTCCCTCTTGCATCTCCCTCCCTCACACCCTCCCTCTCCCAACCCTCTAGAAGGTCACATAGCACCGAGCTGATCTCCCTGTGCTATGTGGCGGCTTCCCATTAGCTATCTATTTTATGTTTGGTAGTGTATATATGTCCATGCCACTCTCTCACTTTGTCACACCTTACCCATCCCCATCCCCATATCCTCAAGTCCATTCTCTAGTAGGTCTGTGTCTTTTTCAAGTCTTACCCTTAGGTTCTTCATGACCTTTTTTTTTTTTTTTCTTATATTCCCTATATATCTGTTAGCATACGGTATTTGTCTTTCTCTTTCTGACTTACGTCACTCTGTATGACACACTCTAGGTCCATCCATCTCACTACAAATAACTCAATTTCGTTTCTTTATATGGCTGAGTAATATCCCATTGTATATATGTGCCACATCTTCTTTATCTATTCATCCGATGATGGACACTTAGGTTGTTTCCATCTCCGGGCTATTGTAAATAGAGCTGCAATGAACATTGTAGTAGATGACTTTTTTTCAATTATGGTTTTCTCAGGGTATATGCCCAGTAGTGGGGTTGCTGGGTCATATGGTAGTTCTATTTGTAGTTTTTTAAGGAACCTCCATACTGTTCTCCATAGTGGCTGTACCAATTCACATTCCCACCAGCAGTGCAAGAGGGTTCCCTTTTCTCCACACCCTCTCCAGCATTTATTGTTTCTAGACTTTTTGAGAATGGCCATTCTGACCAGTGTGAGATGATATCTCATTGTAGTTTTGATTTGCATTTCTCTAATGATTAATGATGCTGAGCATTCTTTCATGTGTTTGTTGGCAGTCTGTATATCTTCTTTGGAGAAATGTCTAATTAGGTCTGCTGCCCATTTTTGGATTGAGTTGTTTGCTTTTTGTTATTGAGCTCAAAGAGCTGATTGTAAATATTGGACATTAATCCTTTGTCAGTTGCTTCACTAGCAAATATTTTCTCCCATTCTAAGGGTTGTCTTTTGGTCTTGTTTATGGTTTCCTTTGCTGTGAAAAAGCTTTGAAGTTTCATTAGGTCCCATTTGTTTATTTTTGTTTTTATTTCCATTACTCTAGGAGGTGGGTCAAAAAGGATCTTGCTGTGATTCATGGCATAGAGTGTTCTGCCTATCTTTTCCTCTAAGAGTTTGATAGTTTCTGGACTTACATTTAGGTCTTTAATCCATTTTGAGCTTATTTTTGTGTATGGTGTTAGGGAGTGATGTAATCTCATACTTCTACATGTACCTGTCCAGTATTCCCAGCACCACTTATTGAAGAGGCTGCCCTTTCTCCACGGTACATTCCTGCCTACTTTATCAAAGATAAGTTGACCATATGTGCGTGGGTTTATCTCTGGGCTTTCTATACTATTCCATTGATTTATATTTCTGTTTTTGTGCCAGTACCATACTGTCTTGATTACTGTGGCTTTGAAGTATAGTCTGAAGTCAGGGAGCCTGATTCCTCCAGCTTCATTTTTCGTTCTCAAGATTGCTTTGGCTATTCAGGGTCTGCTGTGTTTCCATACAAATTGTGAAATTTTTTGTTCTAGTTCTGTGAAAAATGCCAGTGGTAGTTTGATAGGGATTGCACTGAATCTGTAGATTGCTTTGGGTAGTAGAGTAACTTTCATAATGTTGATACTGCCAATCCAAGAACATGGTATATCTCTCCATCTATTTGTATCATCTTTAATTTCTTTCATCAGTGCCTTATAATTTTCTGTATACAGGTCTTTTGTCTCCTTAGGTAGGTTTATTCCTAGATATTTTATTCTTTTTGTTGCAATGGTAAATGGGAGTGTTTTCTTGATTTCACTTTCAGATTTTTCATCATTAGTGTATAGGAATGCCAGAGATTTCTGTGCATTAATTTTGTATCCTGATACTTTACCAAATTCATTGATTAGCTCTAGTCGTTTTCTGGTAGCATATTTAGGATTCTCTATGTATAGTACCATGTCATCTTCAGACAATGACAGCTTTCCTTCTTCTTTTATGATTTGTATTCCTTTTATTTCCTTTTCTTCTCTGATTGCTGTGGCTAAAACTTCCAAAACTATGTTGAATAAGAGTGATGAGAGTGGGCAACCTTGTCTTGATCCTGATCTTAGCGGAAATGCTTTCAGTTTTTCACCATTGAGGACGAGGTTGGCTGTGGGTTTGTCATATATGGTCTTTATTATGTTGAGGAAAGTTCCCTCTATGCTTACCTCCTGGGGAGTTTTTATCATAAATGGGTGTTGAATTTTGTTGAAAGCTTTTTCTGCATCTATTGAGAGGACCATATGGTTTTTATTCTTAAATTTGTTAATATGGTGTATCACATTGGTTTATTTGCATATATTGAAGAAACCTTGCATCCCTGGAATAAACTCCACTCAATCATGGTGTATGATCCTTTTAATGTGCTGTTGGATTCTGTTTGTGACTATTTTGTTGAGGGTTTTTGCATGTATGTTCATCAGAGATATTGGCCTGTAGTTTTCTTTCTTTGTGACATCCTTGTATATTTTTGATATCAGCATGATGGTGGCCTCGTAGAATGAGTTTTGGAGTGTTCCTCCCTCTTCTATATTTTGGAAGAATTTGAGAAGTATAGGTGTTAGCTTTTCTCTAAATGTTTGATAGAATTCTCCTGTGAAGCCATCTGATCCTCGGCTTTTGTTTTTTGGAGTATTTTTAATCACAGTTTCAATTTCAGTGCTTGTGATTGGTCTGTTCATATTTTCTATTTCTTCCTGATTCAGTCTTGGCAGGTTGTGCATTTCTAAGAATTTGTCCATTTCTTCCAGGTTGTCCATTTTATTGGCATAGAGTTGCTTCTAGTAATCTCTCATGATCTTTTGTATTTCTTCAGTGTCAGTTGTTATTTCTCCTTTTTCATTTCTAATTTTATTGATTTTAGTCTTCTCCTTTTTTTTTTTTTTTTTAATTTTTCTTCAGTACTCAGGCGTCTCACTATTGTGGCCCCTCTCGTTGTGGAGCACAGGCTCTGGATGTGGAGGATCAGCGGCCATGGACATGGGCCCATCCGTTCCGCAGAATGTGGGATCTTCCCGGACTGGGGCACGAACTCATGTCCCTTGCATCGGCAGGCAGACTCTCAACCACTGCACCACCAGAGAAGCCCTTTCTCCTTTCTTTTCTTGATGAGTCTGGCTAATGGTTTATCAATTTTGTTTATCTTCTCAAAGAACCAGCTTTTAATTTTATTGATCTTTGCTATCGTGTCCTTCATTTCTTTTTCATTTATTTCTGATCTGACCTTTATGATTTCTTTCCTTCTGCTAAATTCGGGTTTTATTGTTCTTTCTCTTATTACTTTAGGTGCAAGGTTAGGTTGTGTATTCGAGATATTTCCTGTTTCTTAAGGTGGGCTTGTATTGCTATAAACTTCCCTCTTAGAACTGCTTTTGCTGCATCCCATAGGTTTTGGGTCATCGTGTCTCCATTTTCATTTGTTTCTAGGTATTTTTTTATTTCTTCTTTGATTTCTTCAGCGACCACTTCGTTATTATGTAGTGTATTGTTTAGCCTCCATGTGTGTGTATTTTTTACAGATCTTTTCCTGTAATTAATATCTAGTCTCATAGTGTTGTGTTTGGAAAAGATACTTGATACAATTTCAATTTTCTTAAATTTACCAAGGCTTGATTTGTGACCCAAGACATGATCTATCTTGGAGAATGTTCCTTGAGCACTTGAGAAAAATACATAATCTATTGTTTTTGGATGGAATGTCTTATAAATATCAATTACATCCATCTTGTTAAATGTATCATTTAAAGCTTGTGTTTCCTTATTTATTTTCATTTTGGATGATCTGTCCATTGGTGAAAGTGAGGTGTTAAAGTCCCCTACTATGAATGTGTTACTGTCGATTTCTCCTTTTATGGCTGTTCATATTTGCCTTATGTATTGAGGTGTTCCTATGTTGGGTGCATAAATATTTACAATTGTTATATCTTCTTCTTGGTTCAATCCCTTGATCATTGTGTAGTGTCCTTCTTTGTCTCTTCTAATAGTCTTTATTTGAAAGTCTATTTTGTCTGATATGAGAATTGTTATTCCAACTTTCTTTTGGTTTCTATTTGCAAGGAATATTTTTTCCATCCCCTTACTTTCAGTCTGTCTGTGTCTTTAGGTCTGAACTGTGTCTCTTGTAGACCGCATATATTTGGGTCTTGTTTTTGTATCCACTCAGCCAGTCTGTGTCTTTTTTTTTTTTTTGCTGTATGCAGGCCTCTCACTGTTGTGGCCTCTCCCGTTGCGGAGCACAGGCTCCGGACGCGCAGGCTCAGCGGCCATGGCTCACGGGCCCAGCCGCTCCACGGCATGTGGGATCCTCCCGGACCGGGGCACGAACCCGTGTCCCCTGCATCAGCAGGCGGACTCTCAACCACTGCGCCACCTGGGAAGCCCCAGTCTGTGTCTTTTGGTGGGAGCATTTAATCCATTTACATTTAAGGTAATTATTGATATGCATGTTCTTATACCCATTTTCTTAATTGTTTTGGGCTTGTTATTGTAGGTCTTTTCCTTCTCTTGTGTTTCTTTCCTAGAGAAGATCCTTTAGCGCTTGTTATAAAGTTGGTTTGTTGGTGCTGAACTCTCTCAGCTTTTTCTTGTCTGTAATGGTTTTATTTTCTCCATCAAATCTGAGTGAGATCCTTGCTGGTAGAGTAATCTTGGTTGCAGGTTTTTCTCCTTCATCACTTTAAATATGCCCTGCCAGTCCCTTCGGGCTTGCTGAGTTTCTGCTGAAAGATCAGCTCTTAACCTTATGGGGATTCCCTTGTGTGTTATTTGTTGTTTTTCCCTTGCTGCTTTTAATATGTTTTCTTTGTATTTAATTTTTGACAGTTTGATTAATATGTGTCTTGGTGTATTTCACCTTGGATTTATCCTGTATGGGACTATCTGTGCTTCCTACCCTTGACTATTTATTTCCTTTCCCATATTAGGGAAATTTTCAACTATAATCTCTTCAAATATTTTCTCAGTCCCTTTCTTTTTCTCTTCTTCTTCAGGAAACCCTCTAATTCAAATGTTGGTGTGTTTAATGTTAGCCCAGAGGTCTCTGAGACTGTTCTCAGTTCTTTTCATTCTTTTTTCTTTATTCTGCTCTGCAGTAGTTATTTCCACTATTTTGTCTTCCAGGTCACGTATCCATTCTTCTGCCTCAGTTATTCTGCTATTGATCCCTTCTAGTTTATTTTTAATTTCATTTATTGTGTTGTTCATCATTGCTTGTTTCATCTTTATTTCTTCTAGGTCCTTGTTAAATATTTCTTGCATTTTGTCTATTCTACTTCCAAGATTTTGGGTCATCTTTATTATCATTATTGTGAAGTCTTTTTCAGGTAGACTGCCTATTTCCTCTTCATTAGTTAGGTCTGGTGGGTTTTTATCTTGCTCCTTCATCTGCTGTGTGTTTTTCTGTCTTCTCATTTTGCTTATCTTACTGTGTTTGGGGTCTTCTTTTTGCAGGCTGAGTTCCTGTTGTTGTTGGTGTCTGTCCCCAGTGGCTAAAGTTGGTTCAGTGGGTTGTGTAGACTTCCTGGTGGAGGGGACTACTGCCTGTGTTCTGGTGGATGAGGCTGGATCTTGTCTTTCTGGTGGGCAGGTCCACGTCTGGTGGTGTGTTTTGGGGTGTCTGTGGACTTATTATGATTTTAGGCAGCCTCTCTGCTAATGGGTGGGGTTGTGTTCCTGTCTTGCTAGTTGTTTGGCATAGGGTGTCCAACACTGTAGCTTGCTGGTCGTTGAGTGAAGCTGGGTACTGGCATTGAGATGGAGAACTCTGGGAGATTTTCGCCATTTGATATCTCATGGAGCTGGGAGTTCTCTTGTGGACCAGTGTCCTGAAGTTGGCTCCCCCACCTCAGAGGCACAGCACTGAGTCCTGGCTGCAGCACCAAGAGCCTTTCATCCACACGGCTCAGAATAAAAGGGAGAGAAAGTAGAAAGCAAGATAGAAAGAGGATAAAATAAAATAAAATTAAGATAAAATATAATAAAGTTATTAAAATAAAAAATAATTATTAAGAACAAAAAATTTTTAAACTAAAAAACAAACAAACATAAAAACAGACGGATAGAACTCTAGGACAAATAGTGAAAGCAAAGCTATACAGACAAAATCTCACACAGAAGCATACACATACACACTCCTAAAAAGAGGAAAAGGGGAAAAAAATAATAAATCTTACTCTCAAAGTCCACCTCCTCAATTTGGGATGATTCATTTTCTATTCAGGTATTTCACAGATTCAGGGTACATCAAGTTGATTGTGGAGATTTAATCCGGTCCTCCTGAGGCTGCTGGGAGAGATTTCCTTTTCTCTTCTTTGTTAGCACAGCTCCCGGGGCTCAGCTTTGGATTTGGCCCCGCCTCTGCATGTAGGTCACTGGAGGGCGTCTGTTCTTCGCTCAGACAGGGCGGGGTTAAAGGAGCTGCTGATTCGGGGGCTCTGGCTCACTCAGCCCGGGAGGAGGGAAGTGTATGCTGTGCAGGGCAAGGCTGTGGGGGCAGAGGCCGGTGTGACGTTGCACCAGTGAGAGCGTGCCGTGCTTTCTCCCGGGGAAGTTGTCTCTGGATCCCTGGATGCTAGCAGTGGCAGGCTGCACAGGCTCCCCGGAGGGGATGTGTGGATGGTGATCTGTGCTAGCACACAGGTTTCGTGGTGGTGGCAGCAGCAGCCTTACCGTCTCATGCCCGTCTCTGGGGTCCGTGCTGTTAGCCGTGGCTCGCTCCTGTCTCTCAAGCTCATTAAGCAGCACTCTTAATCCCCTCTCCTCATGCACCAGGAAACAAAGAGGGAAGAAAAAGTCTCTTGCCTCTTTGGCAGGTCCAGACATTTCTCTGGATTCCCTCCTGGCTAGCCGTGGTGCAGTAACCCCCTGAAGGCTGTGTTCACGCCGCCAACCACAGTCCTCTCCCTGTGCTCCGACCAGAGCTGGAGCCTCAGCTCCCAGCCCCGCCCACCCTGGCGGGTGAGCAGACAAGCCTCTCAGGCTGGTGAGTGCTGGTTGGCACCGATCCTCTGTGCGGGAATCTCTCCGCTTTGCCCTCCTCACACCTGTTCTTGTGCTCTCCTCCACGGCTGCATAGCTTCCCCCCTCCGCCACCTGCAGTTGCCGCCCATGAAGGGGCTTCCTAGTTTGTGGAAACCTTTCCTCCTTCACAGCACCCTCTCACTGGTGCTGGTCCCATCCCTATTCTTTTGTCTTTATTTTCTTTTGCCCTACCGAGGTAAGTGGGGAGTTTCTTGCCTTTTGGGAGGTCTGAGGTCTTCTGCCAGCGTTCAGTAGGTGTTCTGTATGAGTTGTTCCACGTGTAGATGTATTTCTGATGTATCTGTGGGGAGGATGGTGATCTCCATGTCTTACTCTTCCACCATCTTCCCCCTCTCCTCCTCAACATATCTTTTAGAATAAAGCCCAATCTTATCTTTATTTTGGGATGTTTGATGTTTTCCTATCAATTCTTTCACTGAATTTGGAAGAGCTCCAAATTTATTATAATCTGTATTGTCGGCTTTTTTTCTTTTTTAAAAAAAATAATTAATTTATTTATTTTAAATTTTTGGCTGTGTTGGGTTTTCGTTGCTGTGCAAGGGCTTTCTCTAGTTGTGGTGAGCAGGGGCTACTCTTCATTGTGGTTCACGGGCTTCTCATTGAGGTGGCTTCTTTTGTTGTGGAGCATGGGCTCTAGGTGTACGGGCTTCAGTAGTTGTGCACGCAGTCTCAGTAGTTGTGGCGCATGGGCTTAGTTGCTCTGTGGCATGTGGGACCTTCCCAGACCAGGGCTCAAACCCATGTCCCCTGCATTGGCAAGTGGATTCTTAACTACTGCACCACCAGGGAAGTTCCTTTTTATCTATTTTTGGGGCATCCTATTTTATTCTTTTCCATGGGAGACTGAATTTTCTTCACTTCAGAAAAGTATTACAGATTTTATAGTTGGCTTGATACTTCACAGTGATCCACTGTATATATCGTATGAAGTGCATGGCCAGAAATTTAATGAGTAAAGGACAGAAATGTCTATCTTAATTCTAAATGTTGAAGTCTGGCAGACTTTCAGCAAACTTTGCATTATTTTTATGTTTCACTGGGTTCTAGGGAAACATAAATTTATGATTTAATCTCTTTTGCATTTTAAATGCTTCTACAATAAACTTGACAGACAAGTAATTGCTACCTATTGACAATGGGTATAATGCACATTTGAGTTGCAGTTAAAGAATAATACATACATAAAACAAAATCACCAGCTACACACTGTATCACTGAGTCCAATATAAATATGCTTTCTAGAAGAAAATTCTTTTTGGCATGGATATTTCTAATGAATATGTTCAACCACTGGAACAAATAAGCATACTGATTTTTTAGATGATTAATTAATCTGGTAATACTAGTAAGAAGAAAATGAGTAATTCTCCCCCAAAGTTATTCTATGGATCTAAAAAGGATGTAGTTAATACCGTCTCAATCTATATTTTCAGATAAATCCATTGTTATAGTCTCTAAAAGCAAATGAAAACTAATTTACTGGTCAATATTAAATTTGACCTTTTACCAATGACACATTTTCTAAGGAGGGAGAAATTTATTCAAAGCCCTAACAAACTTTTTTGCTATTTCCTTTTAAGTAGCAACTTCCACTAATTTAACATGAAAATTTAAATATGAGATATAAATTATATTTGCAAAAGTTTTTGACAATTGTACATAATTACACCTTGAAAAGAGGGGGTTTGTTTTTAATCATCCTTTAGAGAGAATAAGCAGGATGCCATTTTACAAATTTGATTTATCTATTCAAAAGAATGTACTTTGCAGAGACTAGCCATCAGTTACTGTGAGCAGTATGAGTAGTATGTTCATAAAAAAAGAACCCTTTCATCAGATGCTGCCTCTTCTCTCCTTTTACAAACAGACAGGGGATTCTTCCAGTTGTCAACATATATTTTTAAATCACCTACTCTGTGCCAGACACTGTAGTAGGCACTGGAGAACTTTTTCCTCTTTCCATTCTTTACCCATATTAAGTCCCACAAATCATGACCATAAATGTGCTCTTTACTGTTTACCACTTCATTACAAATTAAAATGATTCATTTGCATTCATAATGTGTTACTCGAGTGAATTATAGCCAAATGTATATGAAGTGAACATATGACATTATATTATTTCATTATGTGGGGTTAGATTTTTATTATTTTTGTTGCTCTGTTTGAAACAGTACCTAAAGAAAGCGTGAAAGCAACTGATTAGCTTATTTTCTCAGCCTTGCACAAAGGTTCTTTAAAGCTAACAAGATTTGTAACTGTTTTGTCTTTACTTCTGACATCATCCATGGTGCTGGTTTTCTACTTAGTTGAAGAAATCTCATGAGCCTATTTCTTACAGCAGTACCTCAACCTAACTCATTTTATTCCTCTGATTTAGCCCAAAGTAATACCCTGATTATCCTTTGAAGAACTGTTCACTTTGGTTAAGGGAAAGTTCTTAGGCTGGATTCAGAGACACTAATGAAAATCCAGGGTTAAGCGGAGATCACAAACAGGAAGTAATATCAGGAGCAAAATAAGTTGGGCAGATTCTCTAATCAAAGTTGAGTGCTCTGAAAATCAGAATCAAAAGTTTGCTTCCAACTGAGATTATTACAAGTAGTGCTGTTATGAACATTCTCATATGTGTCTTTTGGTGAGTATATGTAAGCATTTTGATGGTATATACCAGAGGAGTGGAATTACTGCATCATACAGTATGTGTATATTCAGTTTTAGTAAACACTTTTTCAAGTGTTATGCCAATAACACCCCTGCAGCAACGTATGAAAGTTCCAGTTGCTCTAACCCTTGGGAACAGATACTTGATTTTGTGTTTTTCATTTTAATCATTCTCATGGGTGGATAGTGATATTATATTGTGATTTTGATTTACATAACCTGAAGGGCTAATGAGATAGGGCAAATTTTCATTTTTTCCCCACTTGGATATTCTGCTTGTAAGTATATATTCAAGTATTTTGTTCATTTTTCTTTTGGATTGTCTGCTTTTTATGGATTTTTAGTTTTTTAAAAAACTAGATATAAATTATCTATGTTATATATTTTTAAATGAAATTTTCATTTTAGAATACTTTTAAATTAATAGAAAAATTGGGAAGATAGCACCAAGAATTTATCCCATCCAGGATGCCCTCTTATTAAATCTTATAATACAATGGTACATTTGTTATAATTCATGAACCTATATTGATTCATTATTATTGACTAAACACAATACTTTATTCATATTTCCTTATTTTTCCCCTGATGTACTTTCTCTGTTCCAGTATCTCATCCAGGATACCACATTACATTTGCTTATCATGTCTCCTTAGACTCCTTTTGGCTATGACAGTCTCTCAGACTTTTTTTGTTTTTGATGAACTTGACAGTTCTGAAGAGTACTGGTCAGGTATTTGCAGAATGTCCCTCAAGTGGGGTTTTGGACTGACTTTTTATTATTATGTGCTGCACATATATTTCTCCAGTAATATTTCTTACCATAGTCCTTTTTTCATCATATTATAGCTATACCAGTTTTCTTTTGATTACTACTTAAATGGTATGTGTTTCATCATCTTTTTTACTGTTAAATATCTGTGTCCTTTTATTTAATATAAGTACCCCTTGATTTCCACTTAAAAAACATATAATTTTTAATCCACTTTGACAATTTTAGTCTTTAATTAGGACATCAGTTGCATTTAAAATGATTATTGATATATCTGGCTTTTATCTACCATCTTATTATTAGTTTTATATTTAATCCAACTGTTTATTCTTCCTTTTTCTTTTATTCTTTTATATTATATATATATTTATTCTTTTATATTGTGTATTATTTTATATATTTATTTATATTATCAAAACATTCTTTTATTCATTTTCTTCCCCCAAATATGAAACATTTCATAAATTTTCATATCGTCCTTGAGTACAGACCTTAATAATCTTCTTTGTATCATATTAACTTTAGTATGTGTACTGCTGAAGTGAAAATGGCATTGTTTTTTAAACAAGAAGTTTTACTTTCTGGAACTTTGTGATTTTAAAAAGTGCACATTACTTTGGAGAGTAAACTACATGCAGAAAACAATCTAGAACAGTTCACTTTCATGTAAGATATTTGTTCCCATAAGTAGCCAAACCATAATAGATTATACTGTAGAGACTCAAAGAAAAGTGATGATGTTTTAATGTTCACCGTATTTGTAAACAACCTGGTATGTTCCCATATGATTTAAATGTATAATTATTTAAAGAATGCAAATTATTTTTTAAAAAATTAAGAACTGTGCAAGTTCTGGGATTTTTTTTTTTTTTTACCATATTTGCAAGCTAACCAGTTAGCTTAATACATTTCATGGATACTGGCTGAAAACAAAAAGACTACTGGGTCAGATTCAAAGGACTTTATTTTTCACAGCACAGTAGCCAGTATGATCTTCATGCTTGCGTCAGTTCCTCTTGCCCTCAAGTTCCATGGAGGCAATATGGAGTGGTACTAGGTGAATTCTGTACATGTAGTGCGTTTATGTCACAGTTGAAGAACACTGAGTTCAGGGAACCAGAATCTTTTACAGTGGGCTGTAAACAAACCTGACTGAAGGAGATAATATCTCCAATATCTCCTAGAAGGAGATAATATCTTTATTACACTAGAGAGTAAACAAACCTGCTCTTTGCTCTGGAAGGAGTCAGTATCTTTATCTTCCAAAGCCATTTGCTATATAAATGTACTTGAAAAGATGGTCCAGAATGAAAACTTATAGTGCTCAGAAGACTTGTAGAAACATGAGAGACCCATGGAGAATTGTCTCCCACATAAATGTGTACAGAAAGAAATGAATCTAAAAATGGAATACTCAGTGTTAAAAATCACTGTTCTTATTCTTTTCTATTACGTTGTTTCACAATATCGATCCTGAGTCATAAATGACGTAAAAAGTGGAAGATAGATTACTTAAATACAAAGGTTGATCTTGTTGAAAGATACATGGATACTGAGAGATTATTAATTCTTGTTTTAGGCTGAACCACTCAGTTGAGTTGGTCATCTGTTTCTGTTTCAGAAAGCTCTCTGGACAGGATTTTTGATCTTCCCTTGGTAGCCTACAGTTTTAGATTGTTTGCAAAAATGGCTGAAATCACCCCCCTCCCCGTATCCATGCCTCTTTGCAATGTGATTTTGTAACTCCTTCCATTAAAGGGAGGATCTTATTTATCCACCCCTTGAATCTGGGCTATTCTTGTACTTTCTTCGATCAATAGAATGTGGCTGAAATGATGTTGTGGCTGTTCCTAGCCTAGGTCTTAAGAGACCTTGCACACTTCTGCTCTCTCTCAGAACCCTGTCCAGGTCCCAGGTGAACAGTTCGGAGTAGTCTTCTCAATGATGACAGGCATGTGGCTTAGTTGCCAATGTTTCCTTTGCTGACAGCGAGCTAAGTCTAAGAAGAAAAACTCCTTAGCTGACTTGCAGCTGACTAAAATGCATTAGTTATACCAGCCAAGACCAGAAGACCTGTCTAGTTTGAGTTCAGACAAAATTATTGATCCATAAAATCATGAGCTAAATAGTTGTTTTAAATCACTAAATTTGGGGATGATTAATTATTCAGTAGGAGCTAATTGCTACCTACATAAAATATTAGTTTGTTATTACCACCAAATTCATTCATTCATCCAGTCACTCGTTCACTAGCATGAGTAAAGTTTTATGTGCCAGCAGGAAACAAAACAAAAGCAATATCTCTATCTCTCTGAGACTAGTGGAAAAAGACAGAAAATAACATAAAAATAAAACATATAATATTCTAGGTGGTAATAAGTACAAAGAGGAAAAGGAAATTAAAAAAATTTATATCAGATAGCCAGAGAAGGCCTCACTGAGAAGTTGGTTTTTAAATTTTTTTTCAGTTGAATTATGGTTGATTTACAATATTGTGTTAGTTTCAGGTATAAAGCAAAGTGATTTGGTTTTATATATATATATATTTTTTTTCTTTCAGATTATTTTCTGTTATCGATTATTATAAGATATTGAGTATGGTTCCCTGTGATATACAGTAAACTCTTGTTGCTTATCTACTTTATGTATAGTTGTTTGTATCTGTTAATCCCATACTCCTAATTCATCCCTCCACTCCCTCCCTTTCTCCTTTGGTAAGCATAAGTTTGTTTTCTATGTCTGTGAGTCTGTTTCTGTTTTGTATATAGATTCATTTGTATTATTTTTTAGATTCTACATATAAGCAATATATAATATTTGTCTTTCTCTGTCTGACTTCACTTAGTATGATAATCTCTAGGTCCACCCATGTTGCTGCAAATGGCAGTATTTCATTCTTTTTGATAGATGAGCAATATTCCATTGTGAGAAGTTAACAGTTGAATAAAGACACAGATGTAGTATGGGGGTGAATCATGTAGATATTTGGATGAAGAGTTTCCCAGGTAGAGAAAATAATAAGTGCAAATCCATTAAGCAGATCCATATCTGGTGCACATTTTTGGGAACAGTTGGAGTAGAGTGAGCAGTGGGAAGAGTAGTAAGAGATGATATTAGGTAATGGGAGGCTAGACCCTGTATCAATTTACCTTGGCTTTTACTTGGAGTAATATTAGAAGCCTTTCGAAACGTTTAAAAAATTTCCCCCTTTTCACTGGAAGACTCTGAAGCAGGGCCATGACATGAGCTTTCTTCAGTTTTGACAGGGTTATTCTCACTGCTGTGCTGAGAAGAGACTGAAAGAAAACAAAGGTGGAAGCAGGAAGATCAGTTAGGATGCTATATCAATAATGAAGGACCAGAGTACTGTCAGTGTGGAAGTGATGAAAGATGGTAAGATTCTGGATATACTATATTTTGAAGGTAGAGCTGAAAGGATTTGCTTGCTGATGGGTTTGGATTTAGTGTGTAACATAAACAGAGTAAAAGTCACTCTAAGGATTTGGTCTAAGAAACTAGAAGAATGGCATTGCAATTAACAGTATTAGCCTGAATTTCACAGGAGATGTCTGGGCCGGAGGTAACTCATTTGGGAGTTATTCAATATGGAACATTTTTAAAGACATGAGTTTAGAAAGGAGAAGAAGACCACATACTGAACCCTTTAGCATGTCAGTGTTTTAAGATATGGGTGATAAGGAAAAGTAAGCAAAGGAGACTGAGAAGGAGTGGGCAATGATGTAGGAAGAAAACTAAAAGTGTAAGACATCCTGGAAACAAATCAAAAAACAGTATTTAGAGGCAGAAGGACCACCAACTGTGTCAAATGCTGCAGAAAGGTCAATTAAGATGACCAAACACTGAATATTGATCACTCACTGAATTTAGCAATATGGAGTTTATTAGTAACTGTGACACAGTCAATTTAATAAACAGATCTTAGCAAAGCCTGCTTGAAATGGGCTCAAGATAAAATGAGAAGAAACTGGAAACAGCTGGTATAGCTCACACTTTTGAGGAGTTTTGCTGTAAATGAAAGAGAAAAATTAGGCATAGTTGGAGTAGGAAGTGGGGTCAAGATCGTTCGTTCATTAGTTCCTTCCTTCCTTCTTTTGAAATAACACATGTTTAATTATTGGCAGGAAAGATCCAGTAGAGAGAAAGAAATTGATGATGGAGGAAACATGACACTCATTTTTCTGCTCTGTAATAAGAATACAAAAAGAGCCTCCTATTTTCCACTACAAATTTTCCTTCCTTCATTCAGGATTGAACAGCCAAGTGGTGTAATGGGAATGAACTAATTATTATAGCATAATATTAGGAGAAGTGCATTTCTGGCTTGGTCAAAATGGTCAGCAGCAAACCTTCTTTGTGTTTCAACTGTCCTCATGTATAAAGAGAGAGAAGTTTTTTAAAAAAGTGGGAAGGAAATGAACTAACATTTCGGAGCTCTTTGTTTCTCTTGCCCTCACACACTCACTTTTCAGGCTACATGGCATTTGCAGAGTACCTGCTCTGGCTATGTGCTGCCATCAGAATTTGTGTACTCAAAGGAGCTATAATGACATGGCAAATGATTATATGAATATGCATCTGCATGACTTCATTCCCACCCTCTCTTTTGTTAGTTTTCAGGATTACTAATGTGTAATTTTTGTTAGCAAATACATTGAGGCAGAAGGAACCCACCAGAGCTGCAACAAAGCAGAATAATAATATCACCCCTCCAAGCTGCCCCAGCAGTGTCAGGGGACATGAGATGAAGCCAGAAGCCTGGGCATTAAGATCGCCAGCCTGCTAATTAGGAAACCAGGGCTTTGCTTCTGACTCAGCTGCTGACTCGCTGACTCACTCTGCCGTAAGCAAGTCATTTTGTCTCCCTTGGCATTATCATCATTACAAAGGCGATGGTGATTCCTACCTCCCTGGATATATTGATGATTCATACATATTCAAAAGCTCAGAAAAAAGTGGGAGGAAAATGCCTTAAAATTCAAGGTATCACAAAGACAGTGTTTCTCTTGAAATAATGGCAGTTTCTTTTCATCTTGTGGATAAAATCTTATTTTTCTCCCAAATAGCATCAAGCCATCAAAATAGAAAACTCTCATGTACTAATTTCAAAGATTTCTTTGTGAGTCGGTGGGTACTGAAGTTTAATGAGGGGCAAGTTGGCCAAGAAAGGTTTCTGTCTTCTGGGTTTGTCAAGGAGATGTCAGCCGGCTACATGGAAACTTATTTGCAACGCAGGAAAGAATGTCAGGGTATTACATTTCTGATGAGAGGAGTTCATCATTAATCAGCTCTAAATAGCACTACAAACCATAAACTTCATTTTAATCAAATTGATTTCTCCCCAGTTCTACAGAACACAGTTGTATCAGCTCAGAGAAAAACCTAGTGTCTTTCATAGGCCCAGGTCATTAAATCCACTTCTGAGCCATGCTTCACCTTTATGGAGTCTTTCATCAATTCATGGGTACTTTCTCTGTCCCCTTCCAGACAAAAAGGAAATATGCTATTCATTCAGGCTATTTCAGTTTATTCCTTCATTCATTAATTAAACAATATTTTTAAGCAGCTACTATGTTTCAAGCACAACACTAAGGATACATTAGTAAGGTAGACATAGCCTTGTCCTCATGGAGTTTAACAAGCTAGCAAAGAGAAACATGACCAGATTTACCAGTCTATTTTGCATGTAGAAGAAAGAAAAATAAACATTTCTGACTCAGAAAGCAGTATCATTATCCTAATTACTAATAGTACTAATACTAATTATTATCCTAATAGTATCATTATTCCTAATTACTCCCTGGCCCTTTCCTTGTAAGAGGAGTTTGTATCCTTACTCCTTTCCATGTGACTTGCAATACCTTTCTGTGAAGGAAGTATATGTCCTTGCCCTGTTGACTTCAGGTTTGGCCATATGATTTGTTTTGGCTAAACAAATATGATCACCACAGACAGTATGCCAGTCCTAAGGAAAAGCTCCAAGAGCCATCAGGTGGTTTTATAAGCTCTCTTGCCTTCCCCCTGCCAGAGAGTAGTAGGTCCAGATTGGGAGCTGCTCCTCAGCCTGGATCCTGGAAGAAGTCACATGAGGCAGCACAGCATTGCCGCCAACCTGCAACTAACATGTAACACAAGCAAGAAATAAACCTTTGTCATTACAAACCACTGAGATTCTTGAGCCATTTGTTACCACAGCAAAACTAAGTAATACACAGATTTTCATTCTTTAAGCTGACCAGTTCTGAATCGTTTGGACATTTAGATCTACGTAGAAGGACAGTCTTCTCCCCATTTCTGTTTCTAGTTGGATCAGGTTACTTTCACTAAGTGAAATGAGCACTGCCTCAACCCAACTGTGATTTCTCCCCAAGTACTTGATAAATGAGAAATTCTTTATCCCCATGAGGCAATATAAAACATCATTCAACTGTTTACTAATTAAAAGATTTGTACTTTTCTGAAGTAAAATAACCTTTATATTAAAGAGGAAAATGTATTGAACTATGACTGGTAAAGTTTGATAATGCAATCTCTTTATAGGAAGCAAATTGTCATGAAACAAAAAACATGTTGGTTTGCAAAAATGAGACATTTTTGGGGGGTGTGATCTACAATAAGAAGGCAAATATTAAGGGAGTAAAATTAAGAATAGGTCTTACATGTTTTATAATGAAAATTTTCTTTTCACAGTATTACTTATGAAGTTAAATATTTTAGGCCTAGAATTGAAAATTACCTTATAACTTTTTTCTGGACTGGTCCTTATTATAGAATATTATAGAACATTATTCACTGTTAGAACTAGAAGAACCTTCAGATTACTTAATTCAATCATTTCATTTCATGATGAAAAAAATTTGGTGGGAGGAAATAAAGTTGCTTAACTTAAAGTTCTACAGTGGTCCATGGCAAAGCTGGGATTCCAGAACCAGTCTTGCAGACTCTGTGTCCTTTATATAATCTCATACTTGGGAGCATATAAAAATAAGAGTACTATATGTCAGTATCATACTAAACATTTGCATACATTACAATATTAATTGCGAATTTGATCCCATTGATTTCTCAAAATAGCCCATTTTACCAATGAGTGAACAGATTAATGAGGTTAACTAACAACGCTGTGAACTCATAGTGAATGACTGAGTCAGGATTTGAATCTGAGCACTCTGGCTCTAGAATCAGTTTTCTAAGCCACTGTAGTCTCTTTCTTACACTACAGAGAAAAGAAAAGACTATAATTTTGAGAAAAGACAACGACTGGATACAGAATCAGCAATCACAAAAAGTTATTTTAAAAAATCAGCACTTTTACAAAAGGATCTGAGGTCTAAAGTTTACCTGTAAAATATTACACAGAATTTAGTAAGCTCCTTAGGGGCCATAGGGCTCAGTTTAAAAGTCTTTGACCTTGTTTACTCCCACTGGGCATTGAGCAGACAATGACAAATTACATGGAACTGGGAAAGGCAAATTCCCCCAGAGTCCACCATCCGCCTATCCCAGGAGGAACTGGGCTATAAGCATATTCTGAGTGCCACCATCCTCTAAATGTTTTCACTAAGCAAAATAAAACAATTAGTAGACATTTGTAAGAGAGCAGAATTACTAGGTCACAGGAATTCTGTGGAAAATTTGTGAATTCTTTCAGTACACTCTCTGCCCCTTGGGCTGCATTAGAAGTTGAAGCCCAACTGAAGAGGAGATACTGAAGGCTTAGTCACAATTCACATTTTGACAAAGGTTTCTACTTCCTGGGGCTCTTTCACCCAAAGGACTCTGCCTAAACAATCCTACCATGCCTTGGCATGAAACGTTAATGGATATTTACTCATGAAATGACTCTGTAACTCAGGTAGCTGGAAATGTTTCATTTGACTTGGCCTAAATATCATTAACACAATTGTGCAGAGTAAGTGAAGAAGAAAATGTAGGTTGATGGTAAAACCCTTCAAGTATGGCTTTTTGACATTATCCAGGTAAGGCTATATCAGAAACTGTCAACATGAATGGCACCATTTTATCACCCATGTGTTTTTCCCATTTGCTTGCTTTATTCTCTGGAGAACTATATTCCAGTTCCATGACAACTGCTGATCCTGCTTTGCAGCTACCCTTGTGCCTGAGCAGTATACACAGAGGTGGGTGTAGCCTGCATTAAACCATAAACTGCAGGAAGTTTTTGGGTGGTTAAGACTATGAACTTTAGGGTCTGAGGTATCTGGTTTAATTCCTTGCCCTGTCCCTGATTAATTTTCTGAGCAAATCAGTTAACCTGTCTGAGCCTTTTTTCCTCTTCTGTATAATGGAGGAAGAAATAATCCCTACATCCCAAGAAATTGTTTATTAATTTGACAAATATTTGAGAGTCTACTTTTTACCACAAAGACAGACAATAAACAAAAAGACATACATAAAGAAATGATATAGGGTTAAAAGAGGGAAATGATACAGAAAAATAAATTATAGAACAGAGTAAGGGGAGGAGTAGTCGGGGTAGGAATTGAGAGGACAGAATTTTTCTTTTAAAGAGTATGGTCAGAGTCGGCCTCAGATGAATAGAGGCTTGGATAATGTCCTCTACTGGGAATGAAAAAGGGAGAGATTATCTGGTACTGAGAAGAGGAGTGATATGACTAACCTTACTTTTAAAGGGATAAGTCTGGCTGCTATGTTGGACATAGATTGTAAAGGGGCAAGAGGAGAAACAAGGAAATCAGTGACAAGGCTGAGTGTGAGATGATGATGGCCTAGAGCATCAGAATAGGGTGGTGGTAGTGGATATGATGAGATGTTGTCAGATTCTAGATAATTTTAGATGTGGAGAATGAGATGTGTCATATGAGAGGAAGAGAGAGGTTAAAGGAAGACTCTGAGTGTTTCAGCTTGAGCAACTGGAAGGATGAAATTGCTGTCCAATGAGATATAGAAAGCTGTGGATGGAGCAGTTACATTGTGGGAAGAAATATCCAGTTCACTTTTGGGGGAATTGAGTCTGCGATGTCTATTAGACAGCCAAATGGAGAAGCTGAGTAGGCAGTTGGCTATGTGAGTGTGGAGTTCAGGAAAGAAGACTGGGCTGAAGTTATAAATTTGGGATTTTGTGAGGATTAAATGAGATGATGTATATAAAGCATTGAAAACAGCATGTAACACATAATAAGAGCTCAATATATATTAGATTAAAAGTATCTAATCATAATATCAACAAATATAGTTCTCACTACCTGCCTAGCGCAGTGCCTGGCTCTTAGTAGACTCTATATATGTGTATGAAGTAGCCAAACAAGAACACTTCAGGCTATTGTATAAGTGGGTGATTTTTTGAGAGTGCAACACAGGGAGTAACCATAATGTAATTTTTTCATTTTAAATGAATTTTCTAAGTTGATTTTTTTTTTTTTTTTTTTTTGCGGTATGCGGGCCTCTCACTGTTGTGGCCTCTCCCGTTGCGGAGCACAGGCTCCGGACGCACAGGCTCAGTGGCCATGACTCACGGGCCCAGCCACTCCGCAGCATGTGGGATCTTCCCAGACTGGGGCACGAACCCGTGTCCCCTACATCAGCAGGCAGACTCTCAACCACTGCGCCACCAGGGAAGCCCGATTATTTTTTAATTTCACAAATATTTGTTAAATTTGTTTGGGCTGCTCAAAGCCCAAACACAAATCCCTGCTCTAGGTTTATTGTTGTCTGTTTCCTACCCAGAAGATTCAAACAAGATTTCATCGATTTTGTTTTTATTTTATTTTTATAAAAAGGCAATACACTCATTCAAAATTTCAAAAAACAAAGACATATAAAAGAGTGTGTACATTGAGAAGCCTTATTTCCATCCCTGTTCTTATCCATTCTTACTACCCTATAGTCAGGAGTTGGCAAAATTTTTTCTGTAAAGGTCTAAGTAATAAATATTTTAGGCTTGCAAGCCATGTGGACTCTGTTGCAATTACTCAGTTCTGCCATTGCAGTGCAAAAGCAGCCATAGACAATACAGAAACAAGTGGTATGGCTGTATTCCAACACAATTTTATTTCTAAAAATAGGCAGCAGTCCTGCTGGCTATAATTTTCTATCCATACTATAGGTAATTATTTTTATTAATTTATTCTGTTTATGCAAATACAAGCAAATGTAAATATATATTCTCATGCCCCTTTCTTATACAAAAGTTAATCTGTTTCATATCTCAAAACAGTACTTTTTATTACATATTTTGAATATTTTTCTATATCAATGTATAGAGAACATCGTAATTTTTTGTCTGCAATGTAAATACATCATTTCATATATGTGAAGGATAGATTTCTAAACTCAGGATTGCTGGATCAAGGGGTAAATACATTTGCAATTTGGAAAGATATAGCTGGATTCACTATTATAGGGGTTTTATCATTTTCACTTTCAGCACAATATATGAAAGTGCCTGTTTTAAAATTATGAAATGCTTCATGAGTTGGTATGTCATCCTTGTGCAGAGGCCATGTTAATATTCTCTGAATCATTCTAATTACAGTGTATATGCTGCTGAAGTGAGCACCATGAAGTCATTTCTAATTTAGTAATGGTTGAATGTTTTTGGGTGGCATACAGCCAAAGACAGGGCAAACTATTAAACTCCTCTTTCCATTTAGCCTGGAGATGAGAGAGAGAAAAGGTTTTTCTTGATAGCAACTGGCTTTTTTTTTTCAGAGGGCTGATTGGAAGGGAGCCACATCCCCACCTTAAGTTCCAGCAATATATGAATCTGTGCAATAGCTAATGAGGACATAAGTGGCCAGAGTGGTAGACACATTTAATAAAGACCCTATCCTTTGAGCAACTGTGCATAGAGTTCTCTGCTGATTGTAACCAACATGGACTGTAGTAGGATTCAGCCAAAAATCAACAAGGAATGATGTGAAGCTGGTTAACAAGAAAGGACCTGGTTGGGATCAAGTATAATAAAATGTAATTTAAAAATAATAAAAGAACCAATATTTTTTAAGCAGAGTTATATAGGCTAAGCACTCTATCAAGTTACATATTAATGGTCACAACAACCCTACGAAATAGGTATGTTATTATACTTACTTTACAGATTTTTTAAACTAAGGCAATTTGCCCAATGTCTTATGCCTTGTAAGTGCCGATTGGGATCTGATCTCTGCGGCATAGGATCTTTTCTACTGGGCTTTATTGACTTGCTGTCTGCATGGCGGAATAATTTCAGAATTAGTTGAGAAAAGAAAAGTAGAATCTTGACAGGATCTAGACTTAGGCAAATATAATTTTTCTGTCTTTATGAAGAAGTCAATCTAATATTAAAAAAGAGCCTTCTAAAATGATAATTGCAGTTAACATTCTGGTGCCCAGAGGGCTCAGAGTAGGCCTTTGGCACACCTTGAAGGATGGGTCCTTGTCAGTTGCAGGTGCCACTGGCTATGCCAGCCTTTAAAACTTTGGAACAAATACTTGAGAGTCTTTTCAAGGAAAAACTTCCCAGAGTTCAGAGAGTTTGCTGACCTGGCTTAGAGATTGACATCTTGGAATCTTAGAAAACTTCAAGTTTTGTCCTTTGTTTGCTATGCTGGTTCACCCTCATTTGGCTACTAAGCTGCTTTAGACAGCCACTGGGCATCTGCTTCACCTTAGCTGAGGATGACCCAAGGCTGAATCTCTGAACCCCTGACATTCAGCAGCTGTTTTACCTGCTGGCCAGGAAAAGTTACTTGAGTTGTGGTAAGCCCAAGTGAAGTGGCTTCAATTATAAGTATATCCACTCTATATTTTCAAGGCCTAATGGGGAGGGTGCACTTTTAAAAATCTTACAAGGTCAATTTATAAACTGTGATATATATTTCACTCAGAATAACGCTAAATGTTTCTCCTTTGCACAGAGAAAATAATGTTCCATGGATGCAATTGGGGGTGGGGAAACTCTCTTCTGCTCTGTCATTCAGTCTTTACTTCAGTTGGCTACGTAATTAACTTTCACTAGTATTGAAAGGCAAGTAGAAGCATTGGCCAAATGTGGAATCACTGGGCCCCTTCATGGAGAATTTAGAATAAAGAATTTTCTATGTTTTTTTTCCCCACCCCAAAATGCAAAATGCTGCCCATTTTGCAATTCTGGTGTCTAGGTTCTATCTTATAATTAGGGAATTAGGCTAAAGAATAAAAAATGTTTTTTTAAGAGGCTAGAAAACTACATTTAGTTGAACATTTATTATGTGACTGCCTGTATTAAGTACATTTTATATGTATTATCTCATTTAATTATCCTAATAATCCTATGAGGCAGGTCCTATTCTTACCCTTACTTTACAGGTGAGGACACTAACTCAAAAATTTGTTCATGGATTTGAACTTGTCAGACTCCAAGGTTTGTAGCAATAGTGGCTAGCTATACTGAAGTCTCTATAAATATTACAGTTTGTACAATAAATTTGATGAATACCTTCTTCATTTTCTAGATTGTTGCAGTGGTCATGCAAATATCTTTTAAGTTCACACAATTAAAGTTTGCTAGTATTCCTCTCAAAAATGGTTGAAAGAGATAGAGCTTTCTTGAATAATATTCAACTGAATACCCTTTCCCCCCATCTTCTTCTCTTGTAGGATGGCTAAACAGATAAGTGATATGATGGAAATAAAGTATAAAATTATAGCATGTTATTCTAAATGTCAGAATTTAGGAGAAAATATATAGTTGAGACATTAGTGTTGTAAGTGGAGTCCATTATTGATGTCAGCTCATGGCTCATTTGTAGCAACTGCAGTGTGGGCAGCAGAGGAGCAAGACATTTGTCTTGGTGAGTCCAAAAAAAAGTATTTCAGGATTTTGACATGGAGGATTTTTTTTTTTAATAAGAAGTTAATCATATGAAATTGTCATTTTGGCTGGTCCAAAATGGATAAATATCAGTAATTTCATATGTTTCAATATACTAGAAGGAGATGCCCTGCAAATAAACAGAGATCAACATAAAGGGAGAGAAAATGTAAAGAATCTGAGCAGGTGGTCAATGTTGAAGTCCAGAGACAGCTGTATGAGAGCAGAATTCACATGGTCTGACTGTTCCAGCAGAGTTTGGTGGTGATATCTCTGTTGATTATAGGATAGAGACTCTGAATTCACCACCCTTTTGGAAAGACACATTTTAACTGGCATGTGTGCTCTGTTCTCTAGACTGTAAGAGAGATCATAAGGAGCTTGATTGATTATAGCACATATTAAACATGTCTCGAAACAAATTTGAATATTCCATGTAGTTGAATCCTTGACACGTGTCTACTTGGGGGAAGTTAAGCCCTGCATATAAATAAATATGGATCTAAGTCCTTCTGCTAACTTCTCCCAGCCTCTTGTTTATTTCCATCAAGTTCTTATTGCAGGTTACAGTTCTTTTGTCTATTTTCTGTTTACTTTCTGCATAGATAGTAGCTATAGGAGGATAAATATATAGCTTTTTTTAAAACTGTATCCCCAACAGCTAGTAATATGCCTGCCATTCAATAAATATTTGATGAATAGATGATTGAGTGAATGATTTTTAATGGCTACATAGTATTGCATTGCAAAGATGTGCCATAACTTATGTAACTAATACCAATGGATAGATATTAAGTCATTTTAAGTTATATGCTATTATAAACAGTGCTAGAATGAGCATTTTGTACATATAGTCTTGTATATTTGTCAAATTATTTCCCTATGATAGTGTCTTGAAAAGTGATTTTTTTTGGATTAAAAATATGCATTTTAAGGCTTCTGATTTATATTGTCAAAATGCTTTTACTTGTTGCTACTTTTATACTTATACCATGTTTGTATGAGAGGGCCCATTTTCCCCATACAATCATCAACACTAGGTATTATTAATTATTTTTAAACTTTGTTAATCTGCTTCAGGAAAAATAGTATTTTGTATTATTTTGCATAATTTTGTCACTACTAAAGGTATGACATTTTACTCATGAGTTTTTAGCCATTTGTACTTCTTTTTTGAAGTGCTTATTAATGTCTTTTGTCCATTTTTCTGTTATGGAGTTTAGATATTTCCTATTAATTTTTGAGGCTTTTTTATATATTTAGGTCATTAATCATTTACCATCTATGTTGCAAATATTTTCCCCATTTATCCATTAAAAAAAGTTTTTTTTTGTTGGATGTTTTAAGTTATAGATATGTGTTTTTAATGCAGTCATATTTATTCATTCTTTCATTTCTGGTTTCTAGCATTTGTGTCATGTTTAGAATGTCCATATTTACTTCAAGATTACATATGTATTCATTTATGTTATCATCCACAGTTTACATTTAAATTGTTTATTGATCAATAATTTATTCTAGTGTAAAGGGTTAGGTATTGATCTAATTTTATTTTGTCCGTGGTCATCCAGCTGTTCCAGCATGTTTTCCTGTAGTAATTTATATTACCACATTGTTCATATGAATGTACCCAATGTTAAAATATGGGCTTTGTAGTCTGAACTGGATTTAAATCTCAGCTCCACCAATTACCTGGTGTGCTACTTTGAGTGAACCACATAAGTGCTCCAACCTTCAATTCTAGGGTGACCAATCATCCCAATTTGCTGGTGACTGAGGGGTATCCAGGGATTCTGGATTTTAAGTGCTAAAATTGGAACAGTCGTGAGCAAACTAAGATGGTTGGTCATGCTAGGTTTTTCTTTTGTCAAAAATGAAATAATAGCGTTATATAACCAAAATAATTGTGAAGAATAAAAGAGATAAAACAACATGAAAAGACAACCTACTGAATGGGAGAAAATATTTTTAAATTATATGACTGATAAGTAATTAATATCCAACATATATACACAGCTCATACAACTTAACATCAAAAAAAAAAAATCTGATTAAAAAATGGGCAGAAGACTTATATAGACAGACATTTCTCCAAAGAAGACATACCGATGGCCAACAGGCACATGAAAAAAATGCTGAACATAGCTAATCATGGAAGAAGGGCAAATAAAACTGCAGTGAAACATCACCTCACACCTGTGAAAATGGCTTTCAACAAGAAGTCTGCAAATAACAAATGTTAGCGAGGACATGGAAAAAAAGAACCCTAGTACATTGTTGTTGGGATTGTAAATTGGTGCAGCCACTATGGAACACAACATGGAGGTTCCTCCAAAAACTAAAAATAGAACAACCATATGATCCAGCATTTCCACTACTGGGTATATATCTGAAGAAAATGAATACACTAATTTGAAACGATACATGCACCCCAATGTTCATAGCATCATTATTTACAATAGCCAAGATATGATAGCAACATAGGTGACCATCAAAAACAGATGAATGAGTAAAGAAGATGTTGTATATATATATATATATATATATATATATACACACACAATGGAATATTACATAGTAATAAAATGAATTATATTCTGCCATTTGCAACAATGTGGATAGGCCTAGAGAGTATTATGCTTAGTGAAATAAATCAGAGAAAGACAAATACTGTATATTATCACTTATATGTGGAAAATAAAAAATAAAAAAAATGAATTTATATAACAAAACAGAAGCAGACTCACAGATATTGATAATATACTAGTGGTTACCAGTGTTGAGGGGGAAGGGGTGAGGGGAGAGATCAGAGTATGGGATTAAGAGAAACAGCTACTATGTATAAAATTAATAAGCAACAAGGCTATATTGCACAGTACAGGGAAATATAGACATTATTTTTAATCACTTTAAATGGAATATAATCTATAAAAATATCGAATCACTACGTTGTACACTTGAAACTAATATTGTAAATCAAATATACTTCAATATAAAAAAATGAAAATAATCTTCCTTATTGTTTTGTCCCCTAATTTGTACTTCTAGAAAATTATTGTGAATAAATAATCAGAACTGGGCACAAAGATGTAGATGAATATTTCTCTAAGTCTTGTTTATGCTAGATGAAAATCGGAAAGGACTTACATGCCTAACATAGGGAACAGCTAAATAGCTTATAATACATGCATATTATAAAATCTTATGCAGTCATTTAAAAAAATGTTTTAAGAAAACATTTAACAATGGGAGATATTTACAATATACAAATAATTTAAAAAGAAAATTGTAAAAACTATATATGGTGTGATTCAGATTTTGTATAATACATATACATGTATATAAACACATATAAACTTTATATAATACATATGTATACGTATCTATACCCATTGAATGATAGGAAGTATATATACACAGAATATAAACATTGATTATCTCTGGATCATGGTATTATAGTTGATGTTTTGTCATTGTGTCTTTATTTTAAAAATAATTTTGAAATCAGAATATAGTATTCAAAATTCATTAATGTTGTTCTTTTTACTTTGCCTTAGAAAGAGATAATAAGAATTTTCAGTGTGTGAAACTTCACAATTGTTTTTGCATATCACATTTACAATTGTTTCTTCTCTTGACTTGTCACCCTACTGCATTTTGAACTTGGTTTATTCATCTCTGTAGATGCACAGTTTATCACAGGAAGCATATGGTAGTTGCTTAATAAGTGTCTGATGAATGAATTGATAGAGTAGTGAGTGAAAGGATGCATGTATGATTATTAAGGCCAGTTTTACCACTGAGCCCTATTTTTATCTTAGATTACAATGAAACTTCAAAGTACGATATTTTTATATAATTCAGTGTTGGTATAGGAAACTGTACCTTGTTTTAGTGATGTTTACTTAATCTTTTCTTGATTGTTTCAGTTTTACCTGACATCCTAGCTATGAATAAACATGTGGTTTCTAAAATATTATATTTTGTGGTAAAACTGGTTGACTTTAACAACTGTTGCAACAGAATTTAGATGATCCCAGTAAGTTTCAATTCCTTACCTTTCTATCTTGTGATTTTTTTCTCTTTCTGTTCACATAGATAATGTAAAGCAAATGTGTACAGTATGAAGATACACACTAGTTTAGTGCACTTTTTTTGTCTAGGTGTTTTTGCTTAGATGAACTCTTTGCTTTAAGAGTAATTGGGTGAATAATATGTTTGTCTGTGTGTCTGTGTGTGCAATTGTGTGTTCAGGAAGAGGGGAAAATTGTGTAGGTAATTATTCATACCTCGTGATAAACAATAAAATTGACAATGGAATGAGGTTCTTCTTCAAATTTTTAATAATCATTATGAGATGACCTCTTCATTTTCCTCTTTATACTATATCTGATATTTATTTATGTGTAATGTGTGTGTGTGTATTTATGTGTGTGTACATTTTACTAAAAATGAAGTCATTTCCTCCGGGACAACATTAAATGCACCAACATTTGAATTATAGGGGTCCCAGAAGAAGAAGAGAAAAAGAAAGGTACTGAGAAAATATGTGAAGAGGTTATAGTTGAAAATTTCCCTAATATGGAAAAGGAAAGAGTTAATCAAGTCCAGGAAGCTCAGAGAGCACTATACAGGATAAATCCAAGGAGAAACACGCCAAGACACATATTAATCAAACTATCAAAAATTAAATACAAAGAAAAATATTAAAAGCAGCAAGGGAATAACAACAAATAAAATACAAGGGAATCCCCATAATGTTAACAGCTGATCGTTCAGCAGAAACTCTGCAAGCCAGAAGGGCATGGCAGGACATATTTAAAGTGATGAAGGGGAAAAAACTTACAACCAAGATTAATCTGCCCAGGAAGGATCTCATTCAGATTTCAAGGAGATATTAAAACCTTTACAGATAAGCAAAATCCAGGGGAATTCAGCACCACCAAACCAAACCAGCCTTACAACAAATGCTAAAGGAAATTCTCTAGGCAAGAAACATAAAAGAAGGAAAAGACCTACAATAACGAACCCAAAACAATTAAGAAAATGGGAATAGGAACATACATATTGATAATTACCTTAAATGTAAATGGATTAAATGCTCCAAACAAAATAAATAGACTGCCTGAATGGATACAAAAACAAGACCTGTATATATGCTGTCTACAAGAGACCCACCTCATACCTAGGGACACATAGAGACTGAAAGTGAGGGGATGGAAGAAGGTATTCCATGCAAATGGAAATAAAAAGAAAGCTGGAACATGAAAGAAAGCTCAAAATTATTAATCATTAGAGAAATGCAAATCAAAACTACATTGAGATATCATCTCACACCTGTCAGAATGGCCACCATCAAAAAATATAGAAACAATAAATGCTGGAAAGGGTGTGGAGAAAAGGGAACACTCTTGTACTGTTGGTGGGAATGTAAATTGATACATCCAATATGAAGAACAGTATGGAGGTTCCTTAAAAAAATAAAATTAGAATTACCATATGACCCAGCAATCACATTACCAGGCTAATACTGTGAGAAAACCATAATTCAAAAAGAGTTATGGGGCTTCACTGGTGGCACAGTGGTTGAGAGTCCACCTGCTGACGCAGGGGACACGGGTTTGTGCCCTGGTCCGGGAAGACCCCACATGCCACGGAGTGGCTGGCCTGTGAGCCGTGGCTGAACCTGCACGTCTGGAGCCTGTGCTCTGCCATGGGAGAGGCCACAACAGTGAGAGGCCCATGTACCACAAAAAAACAAAACAAAACAAACAAAAAAAGAGTTATGTACCAAAATGTTCATTGCAGCTGTATTTACAATAGCCAGGACATGGAAGCAACCTAAGTGCCCATCAACAGGTGAATGGATAAAGAAGATGTGGCACATATATACAGTGGAATATTACTCAGCCATGAAAAGAAACAAAACTGAGTTATTTGTAGTGAGGTGGATGGACCTAGAATCTGTCATACAGAGTAAAGTAAGTCAGGAAGTGAAAAACAAATACCACATGCTAAAACATATATATGGAATCTAAGAAAAAAAAAGGTCATAAAGAACCTAGGGGTAAAATGGGAATAAAGACACAGAGCTACTAGAGAATGGACTTGAGGATATGCGGAGGGGGAAGGGTAAGCTGTGACAAAGTGGGAGAGTGACATGGACTTATATACACTATCAAATGTAAAATAGATAGCTAGTGGGAAGCAGCCACATAGCACAGGGAGGTCAGCTCCATGGTTTGTGACCACCTAGAGGGGTGGGATAGGGAGGGTGGGAGGGAGGGAGGTGCAAGAGAGAAGAGATATGGGAATATATGTATATGTATAACTGATTCACCCTGTTATAAAGCAGAAACTAACACTCCATTGTAGAGCAATTATACTCCAATAAAGATGTTAAAAAAAAAAGAAGAAAGCTGGAGTAGCAATTCTCATATCAGACAAAATAGACTTTAAAAAAGGACTATTACAAGAGACATGAAGGACACTACATAATGATCAAGGGATCCAACCAAGAAGAAGATTTAACAATTGTAAATATTTATGCACCCAACATAGGAGCACCACAATACATAAGGTAAACACAAACGGCCATAAAAGGGGAAATCAACAGTAACACAATCATAGTAGGGGACTTTAACATCCCACTTTCACCAATGGACAGATCATCCAAAATAAAAATAAATAAGGAAACACAACCTTTAAATGATACATTAAAAAAGATGGACTTAATTGATATTTATAGGATATTCCATCCAAAAAAAACCAGAATACACATTCTTCTCAAGTGCTCATGGAACATTCTCCAGGATAGATCATATCTTGGGTCACAAATCAAGCTTTGGTAAATTTAAGAAAATTGAAATTGTATCAAGTATGTTTTCCGACCACAACACTTTGAGACTAGATATCAATTACAGGAAAAAAACCTGTAAAAAATAGAAACACATGGAAGCTAAACAATACACAACTTAATATCCAACAGATCACTGAAGAAATCAAAGAGGAAATCAAAAAATACCTAGAAACAAATGACAATGAAAACACGACGACCCAAAATCTATGGGATGCAGAAAAAGCAGTACTAAGAGGGAAGTTTATAGCAATACAATCTTACCTTAAGAAACAAGGACATCTCAAATAAACAACCTAAGCTTACACCTAAAACAGTTAGAGAAAGAAGAACAAAAAAACTCCAAAGTTAGCAGAAGGAAAGAAATCATAAAGGCCAAATCAGAAATAAATGAAAATTAAATGAAAGAAACAATAGCAAAGATCAACAAACCTAAAAGCTGGTTCTTTGAGGAGATACACAAAATTGATAAACCATTAGCCAGACTCATCAAGAAAAAATGGAAGAAGACTCAAATGAATAGAATTAGAAATGAAAAAGGAGAAGTAACAACTGACACTACAGAAATACAAAGGATCATGAGAGATTACTACAAGAAAATATATTCCAATAAAATGGACAACCTGGAAGAAATGGACAAATTCTTAGAAATGCACAACGTGCTGAGACTGAACCAGGAAGAAATAAAAAATATGAACAGACCAATCATAAGCACTGAAATTGAAACCTTGATTAAAAATCTTCCAACAAACAAAAGCCCAGGACTAGATGGGTTCACAGGCGAATTCTATCAAACATTAAGAAAAGAGCTAACACCCATCTTCTCTAACTCTTCCAAAAATATAGCAGAGGGAGGCACACTCCAAAACTCATTCTAGGAGGCCACTATCATCCTGATACCAAAACCAGACAAAGATGTCACAAAGAAAGAATATTACAGGCCAATATCACTGATGAACATACATGTAAAAATCTTCAACAAAATACTAGCAAACAGAATCCAACAGCACATTAAAAGAATCATACACCATGAACAAGTGGGGTTTATTCCAGGAATGCAAGGATTCTTCAATATATGCAAATGAATCAATGTGATACACCATATTAACAAATTGAAGGAGAAAAATCATATGATAATCTCAATAGAGGCAAAGAAACCATTCGACAAACTTCAACACCCATTTATGATAAAAACCCTGCAGAAAGTAGGTATAGAGGGAACTTTCCTCAACATAATAAAGGCCACATATGACAAACCCACAGCCAACATCGTCCTCAATGGTGAAAAACAGAAACCACTTCCACTAAGATCAGGAAATGTACAAGGTTGCCCACCCTCACCACTGTTATTCAACACAGTTTTGGAAGTTTTAGCCACAGCAATCAGAGAAGAAAAAGAAATAAAAGGAATCTCAATCGGAAAAGAAGACATAAAGCTGCCAGTGCTTGCAGATGACATGATACTATACATAGAGAATCCTAAAGATGCTACCAGAAAGCAACTAAAGCTAATCAATGAATTTGGTAAAGTAGCAGAATACAAAATTACTGCACAGAAATCTCTTTCTTACCTATACATTAATGATGAAAAATCTGAAAGTGATATTAAGAAAACACTCCCATTTACCATTGCAACAAAAAGAATAAAATATCTAGGAATAAACCTACCTAAGGAGACAAAAGACCTCTATGAAGAAAAGTATAAAACACTGATGAAAGAAATTAAAGATGATACAAACAGATGGAGAGATATACCATGTTCTTGGATTGGAAGAATCAACATTGTGAAAATAACTATACTACCCAAAGCAATCTACAGATTCAATTCAATCCCTATCAAACTACCACTGGCATTTTTCACAGAACTAGAACAAAAAATTTCACAATTTGTGTGGAAACACAAAAGACCCCGAATAGCCAAAGCAATCTTGAGAACGAAAAATGAAGCTGGAGGAATCAGGCTCCCTGACTTCAGACTATACTACAAAGGTACAGTAATCAAGACAGTATGGTAGTGGGACAGAAACAGAAATATAGATCAATGGAACAGGAAAGAATGCCCAGAGATAAAGCCATGCACATATGGTCACCTTATCTTTGCTAAAGGACGCAGGAATATACAGTGGAGAACAGACAGCCTCTTCATAATTGGGGCTGGGAAAACTGGACAGCTACATGTAAACTAATGAAATCAGAACACTCCCTAACAACATACACAAAAGTAAGCTCAAAATGGATTAAAGACCTAAATGTAAGGCCAGATACTATCAAACTCTTAGAGGAAAACAGGCAGCACACTCTATGACATAAATCACAGCAAGATCCTTTTGGACCCACCTCTTAGAGAAATGAAATAAAAACAAAAAAGCCAATGGGACTGATGAAATTAAATTGCTTTTGTACAGCAATGGAAACCATAAAAAAGACAAAAAGACAACCCTCAGAATGGGAGAAAATATTTGCAAACAAAGCAACTGACAAAGGATTAATCTCCAAAGTTTACAAGCAGCTCATGCAGCTCAATATCAAAAAATAAAAACAAAAACAAAAAACAATCCAATCCAAAACTGGGCAGAAGACCTAAATAGACATTTGTCCAAAGAAGATATACAGATTGCCAACAAACACATTAAAGAATGCTCAACATCATTAATCATTAGAGAAATGCAAATGAAAACTACAATGAGATATCATCTCACACTGGTCAGAATGGCCATCAGCAAAAAATCTACAAACAATAATTGCTAGAGAGGGTATGCAGAAAAGAGAACCATCTTGCACGGTTGGTGGGAATGTAAATTGATACAGCCACTATTAAAAACAGTATGGAGTTTCCTTAGAAAACTAAACTTAGAACTTCTCTACGACCTAGCAATCCCACTACTGGGCATATACCATGAGAAAACCATAATTCAAAAAGAGTCATGGGGGCTTCCCTGGTGGCGCAGTGGTTGAGAGTCTGCCTGCCGATGCATGGGTCATGGGTTCATGCCCCGGTCTGGGAAGATCCCACATGCCATGGAGTGGCTAGGCCCATGAGCCATGGCCACTGAGCCTGCGTGTCCAGAGCCTGTGCTCCACAACGGGAGAGGCCACAACAGTGAGAGGCCCGCATACCACAAAAAAAAAAAAAAAAAAAAAAAAGTGTCATGTAGCACAATGTTCATTCCAGCTCAATTTGCAATAGCCAGAACATGGAAGCAACCTAAGTGTCCATTGACAGATGAATGGATAAAGAAGATGTGGCACATATGTGCAATGGAATATTAGCCATAAAAAGAAACGAAATTGAGTTATTTGTAATTAGGTGGATGGAGCTAGAGACTGTCATACAGAGTGAAGTAAGTCAGAAAGAGAAAAACAAATACTGTATGCTAACACATGTATATGGAATCCGAAAAAAAAAAAAAAAGGTTCTGAAGAACCTAGGGGTAGGACAGGAATAAAGACGCAGATGTAGCAGATGTAGAGAATGGACTTGAGGACACTGGGAGGGGGAAAGGTAAGCTGGGACAAAGTGAGAGAGTGATATGGACTAATATATACTACCAAATGTAAAATAGATAGCTAGTGGGAAGCAGCCACATAGCACAGGGCGATCAGCTCAGTGCTTTGTGACCAACTAGATGGGTGGGATAGGGTGGCTGGGAGGGAGGGAGGCACAAGAGGGAAGAGATATGGGGATATATGTATAGGTATAACTGATTCACTTTGTTATAAAGCAGAAACTAACATACCATTGTAAAGCAATTATACTCCAATAAAGATGTTAAAATAAATAAATAAGTAAATAAATAAAGTCATTTTATTTTTATACCTGGAATGTAGCTTTTAAATTTTTATTCCTTGAATGGAAATACTATGTTTTTCAAATGAATTGTGAATTATAAGAGAGGTATCTTAATGACATGCATGAAAAATCTGGTATTTTCTGGTTAGAAACATGCTTAGAGTTAAAAAAAAAAGAGAGAGAAATTCTAGTTTTGCCAACTGATTTACTTCTTTCTTTGTACTCCAAGTTTCTCATTATCTCTTTTCAATTCATTGTGAGAATGAATTGAGGAAGCCTAAGAAAGTGTCCTAAGAAAGAGTGGAATTTTAATTTTTGTTTAATTTTTGCTTTGATAGGAATATGGGTATTAAAGGTAAGACTTAAAATAGCAATGTGATTAGAAACAGCAACATCCCAAAGAAAGAGAACTTTTGTTCCAAGGAATATAGTCAGGTAAATGTTATTTTGTATTGATCCATAGAATGGTTTTCCTCTTTTCAAGGCATGATAATAATCCTGATTTTAATACTTCACCTTTAATTTGAGCCTTTATTGCCTGTGTTTGCAATTCTTATAAATAAATTTGACAGTATTGTACCTATACAATCTGGATTTGCCAACTGGAACTAAATCAACACCTAAGAAAAAAACCATAATATAATAAGTGAACAATTAAAATGCTTCCTTCAATTCTTTTGTGATTGGAGTGGCCAAGATGGCATAGTAAGAACACCCTGAGTTCACATCCTCCCATGGACACACCAAAATTACAACGGGCAAATATCAATGAGAATGAACAGAAGAATAGCAGAAAAGATCTTCTGCGACTAAGGATATAAAGAAGGAACCAGAAGGAGATGGGTAGGAGGAACAGAGACACATTATAGTTAAGACCTGTACTACTGTGTAGGCAACCCACAAACGGGAGGATAATTACAATTGCAGAAGTTCTCCCAAAGGAGACAAGGGTCCAAGTTGCACATTAGTATCCCCAGCCCAGGAGTCTTGCACCAGGAGGATGAGCCCTCAGAACCTTTGGCTTTAAAGACCAGTGGGACTTCGTTTCAGGAGACCCAAAGGGCTGTGGGTAATAGAGACTTCACTCTTGAAAGGAGCACACACAAAGTCTCATGGGCTCTGGGACCCAGGGCAGAAGCAGTAATTTGAAAGGAGCTGGATCAGACTCACCTGTTGATCTTGGAGAGTCTCCCAGAGAGTCAGGTGGCAACTGGGACTCATCCTGGTGACATAGATGCTAGCAGCAGCCATTTTTGAGAGCTCATCTCACCTCGAAGACACTGGTGCTGGCAAGTGCCATTTTGGAATCCTCTCTTTAGCTTATTAGTGGATCTGGCCCTGCCCACCAGTTGGTCAGCCCCAGTCCTGTATGCCCCAGGCCAAGCAGCTAGCTGGGCAGGTACACAGCCCCACCTACCAGCAGTCTAGCTGCCTTAGGGTTCCCTGAGCTCCCAACCACCCCAAGACTCTGCCCTGCGTACCTGTGAGGCAACACCAATTCCAAAAGAGAGAAAGAGAAATACTGTATGGTTTCACTTATCTGTGGAGCATAAAAAACAAAACAAATGCACAGACATAACTAAACACAAACAGAGTTGTAGATACAGAGAACATGTCATTGCCACAGGGAAGGTGGTGGCAGGAGGAGAAAAATAGGTGAGGATGATTAAGAGGTACAAACTTTCAGTTACAAAATAAATGAGTTATGGGTATGAAATGTAGAATGTGGGGAATATAGTCAATAATTATGTGATATCTTTGCATGGTAACAAATGACAACTAAATTTATCCTGGTGATCATATTGAAATGTATAGAAATATCAAACCACTATGTTGTGTACCAGGAACAAACATAGTGGTGTAGGTCAATTGTATGTGAAAAACATACAAACAAACTCTTAGAAAAAGAGATTTGTGGTTATCAGTGGTGGGGGTTGGGGGGAGGGGGAATTGGATGAAGGCACTCAAAAGGTAGAAACTTCCAGTTACAAGATAAATAAGTAATAGAGATATAATGTACAACATGATAAATATCATAAACCCTGCTGTATGTTATATATGAAAGTCTTTTTAAGAGAGTAAATCCTGTGTTCTTATCACAAGGAAAAAAAAATTTCCATTTCCTTAATGTTACATTTATATGAAATGATAGATGTTCACTAAACTTATTGTGGTAATCATTTCTTGATGCATGTAAGTCAAATTATTATGCTGTACACCTTAAACTTACACAGTACTGTTTGTCAATTATAGCTCAACAAAACTGGAAGAAAAATATAAAAGATAAAGAAAAAAAGAGAAAATGCTTCCTTCAAAAACCTTGCATCCAGGTTACTAGATGGGCATTGTGCACTTATAAATCTGGTTTACACAGTAACCCCATTCATCTTTGGTAACTGCCAGTACCTGGCCCTACAATTTCTAAGTTTATTTTCTAGTGACTTTCACCAACATTACATTTTAGCACCATGGCTACAACCCAAACTTTTCCATTATCTAAATTTTTTTCAATTAAAAACAATACTTTTCTCATATCAACTAGAATGAGAAATAACTCATGTACAATAAACCACATCCATTTACAATGTACAAATTGAGGAGTTTTGACAGTTGTATACAGCCATAAATCTACTACCATAATCAGGATAGAGAGCATTTCTAATATCTTCCCCCAAATTCTCACTACCTCTGAAATCCATCCTTCCCTCAGCTCATATTTGTTTCATTCTTTAAATTTTAGCCTCCAATTCTCTGACCACAAAACGCTGTTTTTCCCAATCCCTTACTTCTAGTATGCCACCTTACAGATCTCTTGATCGTTGGCTTTCTCCTAGGTCTACTTCTTTCACTAACAAGTTAAAATGGTCAAATACTTCAACTATATTCTTTCCAGCTGTCTTAAGCTTCTGTTGACCTTGTCCTGCTAATCACCAACTCTGCAACATTCAATTTTTTTCCCTCTTCTTCTTCAGGGATAAAGAGTCCTACTGGAGGAAAAGCACATATTTTTTTAGATTGGATCCATTACAAATATATGACCCCAACTTCAGCTGTCAAGACAGCTAAACAACTCTTTTACTCATTCCTAATTAGTTCCCTTTCCTGTAGCTCACAATAGCTATGCAAAACCTTACCAATTTCATTATGATCCCTGCCCTTTCAGCCTTTCATTTTAGCAGAGGGTTTAGCAGCTTACCTCAGTGGTATTTTTCAACATCCCTTCCCTTAGCCTTCAAATATGTCTTACTTTCACATCTATCTGCCTCATTTAATTTTGTCTCAGTGGAAGATGTGACCCTACTCTCTTCCAAAGGTAACCTATCAGTGGTGCTCTTGAATTCATACCCTGCATTTCTACCAGGACTTTAATCAATTATCCTCTTTTTCCTATGTATCTAACCTCTCTCTCTCCTTTTCTCCCTCTCTCTCTTTTCTCTCTCTTCTTTTCCTCTTCTCTTCCCTCCCCCTTCTTTTCCCTTCCCCCCTTTCCCTCTCTCTCTCTCTTCATTTTCTCCTAATCAGCTTCTGTATGTTCTTATCTGTGATGACAATTACAACCAAGAACCAAAAATAAAATCTCCCCTAATCCTGACTTCTCTTATTAGCTGTTAGCCAATTTCTCTTCTTCAACATATAGATTCCTTGCAAAAGTGGTCTGTGCTCACTACTCTACTTCTTTACTCTCATTTACTCCTCTTATTCTACTGTGGTTTCTGCCAGTATAGATCTGTCAAAATGTTCTTGAATAGTGGCATTTATTTAACATTTATAAAGTGTCAGGCATGATTTAGGTGCTAGAGATAGAGCCATGAATAAGACAAAGTCCATGCTTTCACTAAGTTTACATTCTGGAGAAGGGAGATGGACAATAAGCAAGTAAGTACAGGATGATGTATTTATGTGCCACAGCTCAGTGCCACGAGGGAAAAAAATAAAATAAGATCAGATAGAGAATGACTGGGATGACTACATAGATTGGATGATCAGAGAAGACCTCTTTGAGCAGATGGCATTTGAGTTGTACCCTGAATAATGAAGAGAAACTTGTAATGTGAAAATCTGGGAGAAAAAAATTCTGAAATTGGGAATAGCCAGGGGACAGGTCAGTATAACTATGGCATAAAAAGTTAGGTCAAGAGTGGTAGGAACTGATGTTGGAAAGGTAGGTAAATGTCAGATCAAGTAGCTCATGAGGGTCTGGTGAATACTTCGGATTGTTCTAGGTATGATGAGAAATTATTGGAGAGTTGAGAGCAGGGAAATTATATGATCTGACTTGCCTTTGTGAAAAAGATTACTCAGGCTGTTGATGGATAATTGACCACAGTGGGGCAAGAACTGAAACAAGGAGACCAATTAGTGGGCTGTTGCAGTAGTATGAGTGAGAGGTGGTGGTGTACCAAGTACGTTTTCACTTTTGTGCATTTGCTCATGCATTCCTTCCTGTACGGTGAATTCTGACTCATAATTCATAATTCAACTCAACCATTACCTCTTTGGAAAGCATACTCCAATCCCCAACCACTGTTCACTAGATGGAATTAATTGCTTTGTTATCTGGGTCCATATAGTTCTTATGACTTTTACTATAGCACATACCTAGCAGAATGGTTACATGTACAAACTCTGGAGCTAGGTTGTTTGAAATGAAATCCTGCCTTTAACCCTATTGTGAGTTGGATTGTGTCACTTCAAAATTCATACGTTGAAATCCGATCCCCCCAGTGCCCCAGATCATGATGTTATTTGGGAATAAGGTCACTGTAGAAATAACTACTTAAGATGAGGTCATACTGCAATAGGGTGGGCCCCTAATCCAATATGACTCATGACCTATGAAAAAGGGTAAATTTGGACAAATACATGCTCAAACAGACAACACAATATGAAGATGAAGGTAAGATTGGTGTGATGCTTCTATAAACCAAGGAGTACCAAAGATTGCCAGCAAACCACCAGAAGCTAGGAGAGCAGCATGGAACAGATTTCTTTCTCACAGCCCTTAGAAAGAACCAGCCCTATCAACACCTTGATCTCAGACTTCTAGCCTCCAGAACTGTGAGAAAATAATTTTCTGTTGCTCTAAGTGATCACTTTGTGGTACTTTGTTACTGCAGCCCTAGTGAACTAAGATTTTGGTGCTGCAGTGGAGTGTGGCTGTAACAAATATCTAAAAATGTGGAAGTGACTTTGGAACTGGGTGATGAGTAGAGGATAGAAGTGTTTTGAGGCTCTTGATGGAAGGAGCCTAGATTTCCTTGAAGAGATTGTTAATAGAAATATGGATGTTAAAGGAGATTCTAATGAAGATTCAGAGTGAAAAGAGATTTATAGAGAAAGTGCCTATCATCTTAGAGAATGCATATATCATCATGACGAGAATGCTGCTAGAAGAATGAATGTTAAAGGTAATTTCGGTGAGATCTTAGGTAGAAATGAGGAAAATGTTATTGGAAACTGGAGGAAAAGCAATCCTTATTATAAAGTTGCAGAGAACTTGGGTGAATTGTGTTTTGTTCGATGGAAAGTAGAAATTATAAGTGATGAACTTAGGTATTTAGCTGATGAGACTTCTAAGCAAAGTGTTGAAGGTGTTGCCTGATTTCTCCTTGCCACTTGTAGTATATGTGAGAGGAGAGAGACAGATTGAAGAAAATATTAAACAAGGAGGAACCAGAACTTGAAAGTCTGGAAAATTCTCAACCTATCCATATTACCCCAAAAAATGAAAAAGTGTGCTGGGGGAAGAACACTAAGGGTGAGACCGGACAACCATTTGCTAAAGAGACTAGGCATGTGCCTTTTGTATCCAATCACCATCTCAGAAGAAATGTTGCCAGGTTGGACTGAAGGGGACAGAGGGGTGGAAATGAAGTTGCTGGACTTCTGAGATTATATAGGAAGGAAATCGGTCTATAAAGATATTTGGCTGAAAACTGTGTTATCCTTCAGCAAAAGGACCCCAAAGGTGGTTCAGAGGCTAGCTTTGTTCCATGGGGCAGGCTGCCACTCAGGGCTGAGGATACAAGGTCTGTACCTGGCACAGAGGAGGCAGGGCTGAAACCCTAGTGGGTCCAGAGGACAGAGCTTCAAGCCAAAGATGATTATTCTTAAGCCTTAAGTACTAATGGAATTTACAAGCTAGTTTTCTGACTTGCTGGGGGTTTGTGACCCCCATTTTCCTTCTGATTTGTCCATTTGGGAATGGGAAGGTCTATCTTGTGCCTGTCCTACTATTGTATTTTGGGAATAGACAACTTGTTATCTGGTTTTACAGGTTCACAGATGGAGAGGAATTTTGCCTCAGAATGAATTTTACCCTGAGTCTCAGCCACACCTGATGCAGATGATATTTGAATGAGTTTTTCAACTTCTGGTTGATACTGGAATTGGTTAAGACTTTTGGGAATGTAGGAATGTAGTGAATGTATTTTGCACGTGACAAGGACATGAGGTTTTGAAGGCTAGAGGGTAGATTGTTATGAGTTAAATTATGTCCCCCAAATTTATATGTTGATGTCCTAACACCCAGTGCCTGAGAATGTGACCTTAACTGGTAATAGAGTTACTGCAGATGGAGTAAGTTAAGGTGAGGTCATACTGAAGGGGGGGGCTGTTGGAGGAGGTCATAGAGAGGATGTGACTGCTTGTTGACTCATGAATTGGACCTGGAAAATTGGAGGCTCCTTATCCCCTCCCTTGTCCTTGGAATCTATGTTCTGCCCACCATACATATGCTCGGAGCCATCTCAAGAATGCAGCCTTGAGAGAATAAGGTATTGTTGAGACCATTTGGACTGGGCATGTGACAATTCCATTAAGGTCTCTATATAAACTTTTAAGATTCTTGCTTGTGGGTGCAGAGATCTACTTGTCTTGTGGCTGCCCAAGACAAACCTCATGTAAGTTCCTTTGCTTATTAAAACTGTCACCTACCAATCTGGGGTGGTCTAACTCTTTCTTCAGTCTCTTCTTGTCCTCCAAGTTTTTGGACCAGTTTCAGATTTCACCTGGGGACTCCCGAGGTTGCAAACCAACAGTCCCTAATCCAATATGACTGGTGTATTTATAAAAATCGGGAAATTTGGATATAGACATACACACAGGGAGAACGCCATGTGAAGATGAAGGCAGAAACTGTGGTGCTGCAGCAGAAGTGAAGGAAGGCCAAAGATCATGAAACCACAAGATACTAGGAGAGAGGCATCGAACCAACTTCTTCCTCACAGTTCTCAGAAGGAACCAATCCTTCTGGTACCTTGATCTCAGAATCTAACCTCCAGAACTGTGAGACAATACATTTTTATTGTTCTAAGCCACTCAGTTTGTGGTACTTTGTTATGGAAGTGTTAGTAAACTAATACAACCCCTTGCTAGGCTAGCTGTGAGACTTTAGGCAGGTTGCATAACCTCTCTGTGCTTCAGCTTCTCCATCTATAAACAGAGAATAACAGTCCCTGTCATGCATTGAATAATAACCATTATTCTCTAACAAATTATCATTTCTCAGAGGGCAGGAATATCTTTTATTTATCCTTGCCTGCTAAGAGATAAACAAAGTCCCTGGCACAGAGTAGACACTTACTACTTGTTTGTTGAATAAATTCAGATTCCTGGTTTTATCCTGAGGAATAAAGTTTTTTAGAATTCTGTGGTCTAGATTTACTGGACTTTTATTCCTAGTGTGTGGCTATAAAAATATTATCAGTATTATTGTAGTGAATAATTTTGTAGCTAGTCTACAGTTAAGCTATCCTGTATCTCTCCAAATCTCAGTTTATTCATCTATTAGATGAGCTCACTGAGCTAGGTAATCTCTAAAGTCCTTTCTAACTTCAAATTTCTGCAAGTCTAGGTCCCTGACTATAATTTAGGAGGTCAGTGCATTTGAGGAGTGAATTATATTCAATCATTTAAGGAATAATGAAAATATTTCACAAATCAACAAGGAGGTACTTTCAGAGAATGAGGACTTCATTTTGCAGGGTTCATAGTGTACTTTTGCTGGGTTATTAAAATGAATTAAGATGTTCCTTGGACATCTAAATAATTTAAGTGGTTCCACTTTTCCACAAAAAATTCAAAGAGAAGCTTCCCAGACTCTTCCTTTTTTCACCCCTGGCATAATTATTAATAACAATTACAAGCACCATATTTTTTATCTATAAGCAAAACTTTATGTTTTACAACATTATATATGCTAATTCAACTCAAGATGTTTTCTAGTCAAAACAATTGAAACTGCACTTAGGTTGAAGTTGGGGGATAGCTGAATTCACTAACACTGATCTGAACAATAATAGGAAAATTAAAACAGTGATTTTCAAACTCAAGTTTGCATCAGAAATACTGGAGAGTTTCTTAAAATGTTTTAAGAGCTTTCTGTCCACTCACTGCCAGATTCTGATTCAGAAAGGCTTAGGGGAGGGGTGGCTGTGAAGTTGCATTTTTAGTAAGCATCTCCAGTGATTACTATGCAGGTGGTCTTTCAACCATACATTGAGAAACACTGCTGTAATCAATGTACTTAGGGGCTCCCTATAATGGATATAAAACTAATTTTATTTAAAAACTATATCAAATCTTAAATTAGCAAAATTAAACTTTTAAACTGGACCTCCATCATTTATTGCAAAATACCTAAATACTAAGCATTTAAAGAAAACAGACGAGTTGGTATAATTTTGAAAGCTAAAAAATCATTAGCTAACTATTTACTTATTCCCATTAATAATATTTTTCAATGACCTTGATTAGCATGGATCACATAGCCATTTTAAATTTCGATTTTCTGGTCTGCTGGTCTTTTCTGAAGAAGGATGAGCTTCTCCCCACTTTACCTCTGCCTTAGCATATTAACTTGTGAAACTACTCTGGATTATGTCAACTGAAATTTAAGTAAAAGTCAGTTTTTAGTCAGCTTTACTGTAGTAATAAACAGCCCCCAAATTGCAGGGGCTTATTTCTTCTTCATGTTATATTTTGGCCGGAGGTCAGCATTTGTTTCTAGTTCTCAGATCTTAGCTAAAAGAACACCCCCTATCTTATACACGTCATTCTGATGGCAAGGGCAATAGCGAGAGGCAGAGCCAAGCACATGATCCCACTGAAAGCCTCTTCTAGGACATGGCATATATCATGTCTACCCACATTCCATTGACCAAGCAAATCATATGGCCACCCCTGATAACTGGGTGGGGAAGTACACTTCACCTTCAAGTAGGTCTTGCAAGTGACACGGTGAGCATGGGAATGCATGACTCTGTTACAGGGAGGGAAATGAATAGTTGTGAACAATTTGATTATCTAACAGCTGGTTCAGTTAACAGTTATGATTTCAGCTACTAAGTGTTTCTTTTTAAAGGAATCATCCAGTTCCATAGAATATAACTCAAACAAAATATATTTAGAGAATATAATAAAATTTATAAATTTAAATTTAAATTTCTAATGGTCAAGGTTTACTTTTTTTATACCTATAAATGATGTCTTGGTTTGGTATGTTGCCATTGACTTTTTCTTTTAATCTTGACTATGAGCTCCATTAAGTTCTTGATCATATACTCAGTGTCCAGCCCCATGCCTGACCACACAATTGAATCTCAATAGATGATTCCTGAATGAATAAATGAGTGTTAAAGGTGGCTTGTATTAAAAGGGTATGAAGTAAGTCATGTAGTATCACTGTAGTTTGAATGTGTATTTTAAAAAATCATTGAAACTTCATTGGCTTCCTACTTTCTTTACTGTTTTACTGCTAAAAACAGATTTTTCTTGAAGTGTCCAGAGGGCAGGACAATAGATGAAAATTATAAGGGGGTCAATAGTTCATGGTTATCTTTATTCAATTTCTCTTGGGGAAAGTCATGTTAGATCTGTTGCAAGAAATAAACTCAGGAACTATGCCTTCTTTGTCTTTGTATATGCAGCACCTTGCAAGATGCCTGGTGCACAGTAGGTGCTCAGTAAATGCATGCTATTAGTTGGAGGTTTTTCTTATATTATTAGGTCACAGATGATCTACTTTTTTCTATTGTTTTCTTAAAACCTCTCTCCACATCCCCTAATCTCTAGCAACAAGGCCTTGTAAACAGAGAATACAAACTCTTATACTTCTTCACTATCCAAAAAACATTGTTTTGGGTAAAGTCTGTGTACCCTAATACTCTCTCCTCTCAGGACCAGCTCATTTTTTAACCAGATTTCCTGTGAAGGAGACAAGATGGGTGGCCAGAGAGGTTTTATTCCCAAGAGTTTAAGGATCAGTTTTGAGGGACTTTCTGCTTCAATGTGTCAAGGTATTCTCCCTCCCATGAAGCTCATGCTTAGACCCTCCTGCAAAGAAACAACCATGGCAGGTTGACCCTTCAGCTAGAAATAATCAAAATGTGTCTGGATTTGCAGTGAACCTGCACGGTTTAAAATTCTCTCTGGGACTTCTAATAACCTGTCCGCCTACTGGGTTTCTAGACACATAGGACTTCTGGGGAAATTATAAAAAAATCCTCACTTTAACTTCACTTTCTCTCTTCCCAATCTAGTAATTTTTACTTTAAAAGGATCCTCACAGAGTTAGGTGTAGCAACTTTGTATTGACTTTAAAAGTTTATTAGCTATTTGTTTCAAACTAGCTTTTCTTATTTGTTTATTTAGTTAAGGGGCTCAAGACTGATTAGAATTGCTATTTGTTTCAAATTTAATCATTTATAGAAATTTTCATTTTATTTGTAAACTTGAAATTTATCAATTTTTAAGGGATGGTGTCTGAATAACAAATATTGTGAAAGAAATGAGATCTCTGTATTTGAAATTATACAATATTCTAAATCCTGTTTAAGCTGCTTTCAGAAGAAACAATATTCTCCTTCTCAGAAGCCCTCTGATTTTACCTGCCAACTGAAGGACCCTTTATTTATTTATTTTTAGCTTGGCTAATTTTTTAAAATTTTATTTATTTTTTAATTAATTTTTATTGGAGTATAGTTGATTTGCAATGTTGTGTTAGTTTCTGCTGTATAGCAAAGTGAATCAGTTATGCATATACATAAATCCACTCTTTTTTAGATTATTTTGCCATGTAGATCACTACTGAGTATTGAGAAGAGTTCCCTGTGCTATACAGTAGGTGCTTATTAGTATCTATTTTATATATAGTAGTGTGTATATGTCAGTCCCAATCTCCCAATTTATATCCCCCGCTTTCCCCCTTGATAACCATAAATTTGCTTTGTGTTTCTTTTTTTAAAATAATTAATTAATTAATTAATTAATTGGCTGCTTTGGGTCTTGGTTGTGGCATGCGGGATCTTTCGTTGTGCTGTGCAGGCTCTTTGTTGAGATGCTTGGGCTACTCTCTAGTTGTGGTGTGTGGGCTCCAGAGTGTGCGGACTCAGTACTTGCGGTGTTTGGGCTCTCTAGCTGTGGTGCATGGGCTTAGTTGCTCTGCGGCATGTGGGATCTTAGTTCCCTGACAAGGGATTGAACCCACGTCCCCTGCATTGGAAGGAGGATTCTTAATCACTGGACCATGAGGAAAGTCCCCATAAGTTTGTTTTCTACATCTGTGACTCAATTTCTGTTTTGTAAATAAGTTCATTTGTATCATTTTTTTAGATTCCACGTATAAGCGATATCATGTGATATTTGTCTTTCTCTGTCTGACTTACTTCACTCAGTATGTCAATCTCTAGGTGCATCCATGTTGTTGCAAATGGCATTATTTCATCCTTTTTTATGGCTGAGTAATATTATGTTATATATATGTACCACATATTCTTTAACCATTCATCTGTTGATAGACATTTAGGTTGCTTCCATGTCTTGACTATTGTAAATAGTGCTGCAATGAACATTGGGGTGCATGTATCTCTTTGAATTATGGTTTTCTCCATATATATGCCCAGGAGTGGGATTGCTGGGTCATATGATAGTCCTATTTTTAGTTTTTTAATGAACCTCCATACTGTTCTCCATAATGGCTGTACCAATTTTTTAATCTCCAATCTCAAAAGATGAGTTGTACTCAATCATTTTTTATATCTTGTATATATGTATTATCTGCATTAGTTTTCTAAGGCTGTCATAACAAAACGCCACAGACTTGGAGGCCCAAACAAAGAAATTTTTTTTCTAATACTTATGGAGGCTGGAAGTCCAAGGTCAAGGTACCAGCAAGGTTGGTTTCCTCTGAGGCCTCTCTCCTTGGCTTACAGATGGCCCCTCTCTTGCTGCCTCTTCACATGGTAGTTCCTCTGTACACACACACCCCTTTTGTCTCCTTGTTTTATGAAAAAAACCCAGCCATATTTGGTTAGGCCCCACTCTAATGGGCTCATTTTAACTTAATCACCACTTTAAAGACCTCATCATAAGTAATATATTACCATATCATGTCTGTAGCTAGTACATGAAGCTGGCAAGATCTCTTCACTAGCTTGCCAGATACCTGTCTTTTAAATGCCTTCCATCTCTCAAAGGCTAAAAACAAGAGCTGTCATTCCGGGGTAACTGCATTATCTCTGGATTGTGGACTATTGGTATTTAACCATTTATCTTTTCAGCCTCATGGGTTATCTCCTTCTTGCCTTTCTGAGATTGCTGAGACAAATAGGTTATTCAAAGGCCTCCCTTAATTACCCTGAAACCCAGAAATCAAGTAGAGACCACCCAGAGACTTTTTTTTTTTTAAAGAAAAAGGATGCTTTAACTACTTCATCTCCAGGTTTCCATCTTTCTTTTCTCCTCCAGATGCAATCTCTCCCTTACCATGTGACTTAAGTTTTTGTAGAAAACATCATTTCTGACCACTTTTCAGGCCTTCAACTTCTCATGAATTGATACACTCCTGTCTCAACCTCACATCACATACTTACATTTGTCTAATAGATTTCTAGGTCATAGTGATTTATTATCACATAGCAGGAGCAACCACTATTCTAATTTCTACCACCGTAGATTAGTTTTACCTGTTCTTCAGTTTACATCCATGTAATCATATGAAATGTACTCTCGTGTCTGGCTTATTTTGCTCAACATAATATCTACAAGATTCATCACTTTGCTTTGTGTTGTTCATTTCTTGTTATTGCTGAGGAGTATTTTATGACATGAATATATCATAGTTTTTACCCATTTTCCCATATCATGATATTTGGGTTATCTTTAGTTTTTAGCTGTAAATAAAGCTGCCATAAACATACCTTTTAAAAAAAATTGTTATTTGGAACACATTTTTCTTTTTCTTGGCTGTAGCATGTGGCCTGTGAGATCTTAGTTCCCTGACCAGGAATCAAACCAGGGCCATGGCAGTGAAAGTGCTGAGTCCTAACCACTGGACCACCAAGGAACTCCCATAAAATTCTTGAACAAAATGCTTTGTTTTTGTTTTGTTTTTTTCAGACATATATTTTCCCTTTTCTTGGATATAAACCTAGGAGTAGAATTGCTGGTTCATAAGGTAGATATATGTTTATTTTATTACAAGTTTCCAGTCAGTTTTCCAAAGTGGTTGTATCATTGTATACACCTACTAGCAATAGCTGATGGTTCCTGTTGCTTTATCTCTTAGCATTGATTACCATAAAGCTTTTTCTAAGAAGCTATCCTCCCTTTTAGGGAAAACAGCTGCAAAGATATAACTGAACAAATTATATTAACTCCTGTCATTTAAACTATGGAAGTTGATAAAGGTAATTTTTTTTCTCTCGCCCTGTGTAATTTAAGCTTTTAAAATTAATGTTATCATTTGCTCGCATCTTGCACATGAACACTCCTCTCAGTTCTTTCATCCTCCCTTCCCCTGTGAGACTCTAAAATTGGAGTATTAGATTTAAGCTAATTTTATTCTATATAAGCTTAGTATGATGCAAGATCCATGTACAATTTTAAGCCCATCTGATGGAATGAAATTATATATTAAGAAAAATCTGTATATGAAATATGAACTGACCATTCACAAATCTATATTTTATTCAGCGTCCCTGTGGAGCAATTTGGATTAAGGTATATACCATTCTGTGTCAATAGAATATCACTTACTTGGTAATAAATCAGAAGAGAAATGTTTGGGTCATTCTACTTTAAAGATGCTGTCAATTTACTAGCCTTCTGGGTACTCTGCTTATAAGAAAGAAGTGACCTTAGTGTTTACTCAAAACTGTGATGATTATTATTTCAATAAAAGACATTGATGGATGAACGAGCATGCTAGGTTTGAAATCCTAGGGT
>NW_006781519.1:1729549-1757182 GCF_000442215.2 Lipotes vexillifer | reverse complement strand
GGAAAGGAGGGCCTTATTCCTGGGTTGGATATATTCTATATATATCCGGGAGTTTTTGCTATAATGCTTGTTTTCAAAATATGAATTTATTCCAATACATAAGTGTTCCTAGAAATCACTGCACCATATGGACTTCCCTGGTGGCACAGTGGTTAAGAAATTGCCCACTAACACAGGGAACACAGGTTTGAGCCCTGGTCCGGGAAGATTCCACATGTTGTGGAGCAACTAAACCCATGTGCCACAACTACCGAGCCTGTGCTCTAGAGACAGCGAGCCACAACTACTGAGCCCACGTGCCACAACTACTGAAGCCTGCGCACCTAGAGCCTGTGCTCCACAACAAGAGAAGCCACCGCAGTGAGAAGCCCGTGCACAGCAACAAAAAGTTGCCCCCGGTCTCCGTAACTAGAGGAAAGCCCACGCGCAGCAAAGAAGTCCCAATGCAGCCAAACATAAATAAATAAATAAATTTATATATAAAAAAAGAAATCACTGCACTATACATATCATGCAGTAAAAACTATAAGGCTCATGGGAAAAATAAGAATAGGGACACAACACTTAAAGACTTCACTTAACCCCATTTTCCCATGAGCCCTGCAGTTTTTATTGCACGATTTGTATAGTGCAGTGATGTTTGGAACACATACACTATGTTATAGCATTGTAGCAGAACTGACTATATATACACAATATATTGCATATAGTATTTATATATAATGCTTATATTAGCCTAAGGAATATCCATGCTGTTAAATCAGCAAAACAAACTTGGATTAAAAGGACAGCAAAGTTATAACAATAGAAAAATTGACAATTGACTATTTTCATCTTATCTCTGTTATTTTATCAAAGGTGGATTGGGGTAGAAAAGACTTTGGCTAACATTCTCCTCCCCAGCTATCCCTTGGGGCTGTCTTTTAAATGAGTAGAGCCATTTTTTTCAAACATATGTTGAGTGTTAATAAAAGTGTCTTTAGAAAACTTTGTCATTTTTATTGATCCATAATATATAATTAAGTGGCAGTGGTCAACATTGAACATAAAATATAAGTAAAGAGAGTGTTTACTATGCAAAAGCAATTCCAAGAAAAGTCCCCCACTATGCCTTTTCATCCAACAATTCCTGAATTTTTACTGATTATATCCCTGAATTTTTACTGATTTGTTTCTTAGTGTGCAAGTAATGCACAATTGATTTGGCTGATAAATTGAGATGATTCGTTGTGTATTTACCATTTTTAGGTTTTATTTTCTCAATTCCTCTTCTTTTTACAGTATTTGAATAGCTTGTCCTTATCACACAAAGCAAAAAGCAGCTCATATATCCTTGACTCGTTTCCTTCCTTCCTTCCTTCCTTTCTCCCTCCCTCCCTCCCTCCCTTCTATCCTTCCTTCTTTTCCTTGGTTTTAAAATTTTTGACTTGCATTTTTCTATTTAATATTCTATAAGATGTTTGGCAACCTTGATTGCAACTGCCAAATTCAGTCTCTATCCAATAAGTAGGCAGCTGCAATCAATTTTAGAACACTAGAAGTACAACTGGGAATGATCTCTATCCATTTTTTTTTGGAGGACCACACTTCAAATAATCTTGTTCCCTGCAGGGGACAGTTTACTGTCAAATGTATAGTGAGTAGGGGGTGTTTACTATTTTAAAAATGTTTCCATCATGGTTCCTCCCCTGCTGTCTTTCTGACAGCCAGGGTTGTTGGTTCAGTCTTTTCCTGTGCTGAAAATAAACCCTGCATGGTGAGAAGTCTGTGCAGCTTTGGCAGCCTACTGAGGAGTGGGGATTACTTTAGCTATAGCCCCAGATTCCTTACACTAAAAATAATATTTCCCCAAATTTTCAGACTGGACCAAAGTTATAAACCGCTTGTCGCCTATCATTGGAATCATCAATTTCTCAGAAAATCTGGCTTGCATTTAAAAGCTATCCATTTACAAAATTTATTGTTTTGAATTAAATCTCATTTGTAATAACTTTATATGCCCTAGTTTTCTTAAATTAAAACACATGATATATTGTTATGTTATTGGACAGTCAATGGAAGTGTTTGCAGTAACTCCCTACAGTGATAATGATAATGAGAGCTATAAACTGAAAGCCCTTCTATATGCATTGAAGAGAGCTTAGCTTCCATACATAAATGTGTTTTCTTTCATATTTTACCTAAGACTCACATGCCTTTATGAGTCATGCAGATTGTATCAAGCAGACTGTGTTCTGCAAGCAGCAGATAGAGGTGATGATTAATATCTAATCCCTTTCAAAATCACAAATGAGATCTGCTGGGAACTGTTGCTAGATCTGCTTATCTTACCAGATGTGTATGTGGGTAGCCTGAAATGGCTCACTGACTATCCTTAGGTTTCTGGAACAATCTCTATTTCTTGAACTCTTCTCTCCTGCTCCCTTGCCCTTGCAATAGGCAAAACAAAAACATAGTCCCTCTCTTTCTCTCTCTCTCTTATGATTTATCATTATACCTGAATATATACTAATTGAAATTAATGACGGGAGCATAAATTACCCCGGTTGTTAGTTGCAATAATTTATGTGCTACAGATGACTAGTTATTAAGTAGATCTCATTTTGGTTTCAGACATTAAATATGTTTTTGTTTAAATTTATATTCAATTTCCTCTGTCCATCTTTCACATCTTGATATTACTTTTGCTTCTTTGAAATCAATCTGTTATTAATATTTTAAAGATGTTATTTTATGTAGCTATTTACATTTTAAATCATTTTCCTGTTCAACATTAACTTAATTGTATATCTATTTCCCCAAGGATATTACCTTTTTGTATAAAAGACTATATTTTTAGAGCAGTTTTATGTTTGCAACAAAAGTGAGAGGGACATACAGATGTATACGGGAAATCCCCATAAACCTCCTGCCCTCACACATGCATAACCTCCTCCATTAACATCACTTACCAGAATGGTACTTTTTTTTTTTTTTCACCAAGGATGAACCTACATTGACACTTTATAATCACTCAAAGTCCATAGTTTGTCTTAGGGTTCATTCTTGGTGTTGTACATTCTTGGAGGCAACCAAGATGTCCTTCAGTAGGTGAATGGATACATAAACAGTGGTACATCCAGACAATGGAATATTATTCACTATTAAAAAGAAATGAGCTATCAAGCCAGGAAAAGACATGGAGGAAACTTAAATGCGTATGACTCAGTGAAAGAAGCCAGTCTTAGAAGACTACATACTGTATGATTCCAACTATATGACATTCTGGAAAAGGCAAAAATATGGGGAAAATAAAAAGATCAGTGGTTGCCAGGGGTGGAGATGGAGGAGAGATAAATATGCAGAGCCCAGAGGATTTTTAGGGCAGTGAGAATACTCTGTATCATATTATAGTGATGGATATATGTAATTTTATATTTGTTCAAACCTATATTACCATTTTTATTATATTCCAGCTATACTATAGACATCTTTCTTTGTTAAGGCAAAAAAGTACATCACATGTGGAAAAAGTGGATGATGTAAAGTTTTGTGTATAAAGGTTTGTTACTGGACTTATCATTAGCATTAAGATTCTTAGATTTAGTTTGATCATTGTTTGGCCTCTGAAAAAGTTCTACAACCTTGTTTTACTTAGTTTTCTTAAAACAGAGAAAATCATACTTGCTTTCCAGGAGAAAAATGAAGTGTTTAGTGTTCTGGTTCTTCTGGTGGGAGACTGGAAGTGGAGGTGTGTGGGAAGTGTACACACGCACACACAAACACACATGTATAGTCTCTATATAATCTGTCTTACTGTAGTATCACTATATTTTGAAATATATATAAATAATGGATTGAAGCTTAAAGTTAAATTTTTGATTAAGTGGAGAGAGATATTTCTGTAGGAAAATAGTAGTAGTAAACTCATTTGAGACATGTTTAAGTATTTGTGTCTTTGTGTGCATGAGAGAAGAACTGACGAAAATGTCAGTGAGTATGCAATGCTCTGAGATCTAGGTCATATTTTCCAAATTTCTCTATGTCACCATTACTAAGTGAAATAGAAAGAACACAGCCAGCTGTGGAATTGCAGTTCTGTTACTTACTAGGCTACATGAATTTGGGCAAGATATTTAACCTCTAGAGTCTCAGTTTTGACCTCTGTAAAATGGGAATAAAATTTTTAAAGTATGCAAAATATCTAACACAGTGCTTGCATTCTTGTATGTGCATAAATAAATAGGCAATAACATTATTACGATTTTAGTTGAATTTCAAAAACAGGAGATATTCAGGGATCACAAGGGGTCAAGTGAAAGGGATTTTTCTTATTTCTCCAAATTTTTCTCAATATTCCCAGATTTAATAAGTAATAGGAGAGTGATCATCATTGAGTAAGAAGCAAATGAAAAATCAAACTTTATAGGTATTCCTCTAATATTTGTAGGCAGCTTGTTTTTATCCTTCCCTCCATCTTAAGTGGACTTTCACAATCTAAGTAGAAGAGCATCAAGCTTAGATATGTTAAAAAGATACGTTGTTAAGAGCTTCTCAACTTTTCCTAAACATCTCATATTTCTGAACCTTCTGCTATGCAGATTAAATTTTCATTGTGTTTTTGACAGTGAGATTCAATTCTGACAGCTGTCAATGAGTAAATCCCAGAAGAACTAAATGCCAAGACGAAATTGTGGGTGTTGGAAAGAAGGCAAATTCATGGCTAAGAAAACAAGCATAGCAATAGAAACAATCCAGAAACTTACAAGAGCAAATAAACAATGTAAACGGTAATTTAGTGACTAGCATTCTGGCTAACAAATTCAACTAATAACACTGTTCTCACAGGAGAAAATTGATGCGTATTTTATTCCTCAAATTAAAATGGAGCAAACAACAAACTACCCGACCTTGTTGATCATTCTGGCCTACAAGTAAATCAAATAACAAAACAAAACAATCAGAAGAAAAGGAAAAGAAATAAAATAGAAAAAGAAAAAATATTGAAACTATAGAAAATCTGTACCTAAAAGGATTCTGGTCTACTCAATAGATACTCTCAAACTTGCAATTTGAGGATTTCTGTAAAGAAATGACAGAAACCAAGATTGTACTATGAAGATGGGCTTCCCCGGTGGCGCAGTGGTTGGGAATCCACCTGCCAATGCAAGGGACACGGGTTCATGCCCCAGTCCAGGAATATCCCACATGCCGTGGAGTGGCTGGGCCTGTGAGACATGGACGCTGAGCCTGCACATCTGGAGCCTGTGCTCCGCAACGGGAGAGGCCACAACAGTGAGAGGCCCATGTACCGCAAAAAAAAAAAAAAAAAAAGAATATACGTAGTACTAATATTTATGTAGAATTTATTCTATGCCACATTCTGTTCAAAATACTTAATGCTTATTAACCCATTTAATCCTCATTGAATAACCCTAGAAGTAGGTATTAATTCCATTTTACAGATGCATATACTGAGGCAAGGAGAGGTTAAATAACTTCTTCAAAGTCACACAATGTAGAGGCAGACCAGTGATTCAGCTTCAATGCCTGTTCTCCTAACCTCTGTAAGAAGATGACTTCAGCCAACTGAAAAAGCATAGATTTCATAATTTGAGATTCACTAAACTGAAACATACTGAAGAAATGGGAATGGGAAATCACTTTTCCGAAGTTCAGACTTCTACTAACTGTTATAAAAAAGTACCACTCAAAATAAAAATAAGAAATAGACATATTGAGAATATAGCTTATAATGCTCCTTGGAACAATAAAAAGTCTGTGAGATAAATATCTTTAAATATCCCTTTCCACAAAACGAATTATTTTAACATAAAAGAATCTTAGGCCCCAAAGGTATAAATGTTAATCTTGCCACATAACAGCAAGTGATAAATAACTCATCATTACAAATTATCTAACGTGATTGTTGATGACTAAATAAGATTAAACGTTTTGTTACTTTAGGCTAGCAACAGACACACAAATTTTATTTCTTTATAAGATTATCCTAATTGACTAGAACATAACATCATAGCTGATAAAGTCTAAAAGCAAATTCCCACATTAGATTCCTTGTCTGTCTTCTTCAAAAACTATAAAAAGAAAGGAAAGTCTATTAAATCCTAGGGTGCCTCAGGTTAGGGTAAAAACATTTTTTTTCCCTATTTTTCTGAGTCTAAAGTATGGTTTCTTTAAATTAGGTCAATAAGGAATTAATACTCTGTTGTTTAAATAGCTTCACATCTGATGGAAGTTTTTGCAAGTTATTATTTCATATAGACCCAGCAATCCTCAGGCTACTTCTGTGAAAATGATCAAATGGATCAGTATTTCCTCCATTACCTTTCATTTTCCTCTCAGCTTACTGCTACCCATCCTCCTCTTTTACGGTTTTAAGTGGCACATGGTGACTAGATCTGAGAGGCCATGTAGATACAGGTATGGTTGAGAGGTGATGCCATATGTGAAAGAAACAAAAACAATAATTCAACAAGAATTGAAGGTGACATTGGTCCTTGAAACTTTACTAAGAATAGGGGTGAGATTGGGATCAAAATGAAAATGGAAGGATGAGAGCAGTTCTCATTTTGCTTTTGTTATTAGGTTATTAAATAGATTCCTACCATTTAGCATTGGAAAGACATTATGAATCAAACCTAGTTTCGTGACTTAATATTTGTCTGACGATGAATTTTATATATAATATATATATTATATATAAAGGTCACTGCCATATAAGAGCTTTCTTCAGTATGAATATTTCAATCTCAAACATCAATAAGAATTTTTCCCCCAGAGAAAAATTATAAACCTGTGAAACCTGAAGGACATTATTTCTCTACCTACACAATGCCATATATTCAAATGTAAAAAGAAAAGGGAGCTAATTATCTAGATATTTTGCTGATGTAAGATTGAATATATATACATTAGATGTGTAATATATTGAATATATCAAAGAAGTGAACAGAACAATAACAAACACAAAAGAAAATAATAAATTAACCAAAAGAGAAAATCTTAGCCTTAAGAACAATTAAATAAAGTGCAAATTAGATTCAATTTGGGGTAGCATTGCATACATCTTAAACACTACAATATATAAAATTTATCCAAGTCATTTGTATAGTGGGACAGTACAGTATAATGAAATGAATTGATAATGGTGAAGCTGCTTGATAAAGCTTAGCTAAGGTGATGATGATGATTATGAAAATAATGAAAATAACATAATTTGTGAGAAAATTTAAAATAAAATAATAATAATTCATCTATATACATGTAGAAAATATATGTTCACAGGAATGATACACATGAACTTTGAGGGCAGTGCTTACCTCTGGGAAGCAGAAAGCAGAAAAGAATGGGGAGTGGGATTTTAGCTGTATCACTTTTTTATTTTCATTGACAGAGAGTGATAGAGACAGAGATGAAACAGATTTGTCAAAATGTTAACATCTATTCTGGATACAGCTTACAAGGTGTGCACATTTCATTACACTTTGTAGTTTTCTATCTATCTGAATATTTCAAAATATCTAAATTTTAATGGAATAAAAAGTAATACATGCTTATGGAAATGAATGAATACATAATAATAACTACCTTAAATGTGAATGGATTAAATGCTGCAGTCAAAAGACATAGACTGGCTGAATGGATAAAAAAACAAGACCTGAATATAAGCTGTCTACAAGAGACACACTTCAGACCTAGGGACACATACAGACTGAAAGTGAGGGGATGGAAAAAGATATTCCACGCCAAAGGAAATCAAAAGAAAGCTGGAGTAGCAATTCTCATATCAGACAAAATAGACTTTAAAATAAAGACTATTACAAGAGACAAAGAAAGGCACTACATAATGATCAAGGGATTGATCCAAGAAGAAGGTATAACAATTGTAAATATTTACACAACATAGGAACACCTCAATACATAAGGCAAATCCTAAAAGCCATAACAGGGGAAACTGATAGTAACACAGTCATAGTAGGGGACTTTAACACCCCACTTTCACCAATGGACAGATCATCAAAAATGAATGTAAATAAGGAAACAAAAGCTTTAAATGGTACATTAAACAAGATGGACTTAATTGATATTTATAGGACATTCCATCCAAAAACAACAGAATACACATTTTTCTCAAGTGCTCATGGAACATTCTCCAGGATAGATCATATGTTGGGTCACAAACCAAGCTTCGTCAATTTAAGAAAATTGAAATCATAACAAGTATCTTTTCTGGCCACAATGCTATGAGACTAGATATCAATTACAGGAAAAGATCTGTAAAAAATACCAACACATGGAGGCTAAACAATACACTACTTAATAACCAAGAGATCATGGAGGAAATCAAAGGGGAAGTCAAAAAATACCTAGAAATAAATGACAATGAAAACACGATGACCCAAAACCTATGGGATGCAGCAAAAGAAATTCTAAGAGGGAAGTTTATAGCAATACAATCCTACCTCAGGAAATAAGAAATATCTCAAATAAACAACCTAAGCTTACACCTAAAGCAATTAGAGAAAGAAGAACAAAAAAACCTCCAAAGTTAGCAGAAGGAAAGAAATCATAAAGGTCAGATCAGAAATCAATTTTAAGAGAAATGAAGGAAACAATAGCAAAGATCAATAAAACTAAAAGGTGGTTCTTTGAGAAGATAAACAAAATTGATAAATCATTAGCCAGACTCATCAAGAAAAAAACTGGGAAGGTTTCAAATCCATAGAATTAGAAATGAAAATGGAGAAGTAACAAATGACACTGCAGAAATACAAAGGATCATTAGAGATTACTACAAGCAATTTGATGCCAATAAAATGGACAACCTGGAAGAAATAGACAAATTCTTGGAAAAGCAAAACATTCTGAGACTGAACCAGGAAGAAATAGAAAATAAAAACAGACCAATCAGAAGCACTGAAATTGAAACTGTGATTGAAAATCTTCCAACAGGGCTTCCCTGGTGGCGCAGTGGTTGAGAGTCCGCCTGCTGATGCAGGGGATGCGGGTTCGTGCCCCGGTCTGGGAAGATCCCACATGCCGCGGAGCGGCTGGGCCCGTGAGCCATGGCCGCTGAGCCTGTGCGTCTGGAGCCTGTGCTCCACAATGGGAGAGGCCACAAGAGTGAGAGGCCCGCGTACTACAAAAAAAAAAGAAAAAAAAAATCTTCCAACAGATAAAAGCCCAGGACTAGATGGCTTCATAGGTGAATTCTAACAAACATTTAGAGAAGAGCTAACACCTATCCTTCTCAAACTCTTCCAAAATATAGCAGAGGGAGGAACACTCCCAAACTCATTCTATGAGGCCACCATCACCCTGGTACCAAAACCAGGCAAAGATGACACAAAGAAACAAAATGACAGGCCATTATCACTGATGAACATAGATGCAAAAATCCTCAACAAAATACTAGCAAACAGAACCCAACAGCACATTAAAAGGATCATACACCATGATCAAGTGGGGTTTATTCCAGGAATGTAAGGATTCTTCAATACATGCAAATCAATTAAGGTGATAAACCATGTTACCAAATTGAAGGAGAAAAACAATATGATCATCTCAATAAATTCAGAAAAAGCTTTCGACAAAGTTCAACACTCATTTATGATGAAAACTCTCCAGAAAGTAGGCACAGAGGGGATTTACCTCAACATAATAAAGGCCATATATGACAAACCCACAGCCAACATTCTCAATGGTGAAAAACTGAAACCATTTCCTCTAAGATCAGGAACAAGACAAGGTTGTCCACTCTTACCACTATTATTCAACATAGTTTTGGGAGTTTTAGCCACAGCAATCAGAGAAGAAAAGGAAATAAAAGGAATCCAAATCAGAAAAGAAGAGGTAAAGCTCTCACTGTTTGCAGATGACATTATATTATACATAGAGAATCCTAAAGATGCTACCAGACAACTACTAAAACTAATCAATGAATTTGGTAAAGTAGCAGGATACAAAATTAATGCACAGAAATCTCTTGCATTCCTATATGCTAATGATGAAAAATCTGAAAGAAAATTAAGGAAACACTCCCATTTACCATTGCAGCAGAAAGAATAAAATATCTAGGAATAAACCCACCTAAGGAGACAAAAGACCTGTATGCAGAAAACAATAAGACACTGATGAAAGAAATTAAAGATGATAGAAACAGATGGAGAGATATACAATGTTCTGAGATTGGAAGAATCAACATTGTGAAAAAGACTATACTACCCAAACAATCTACAGATTCAATGCAATCCTTATTAAACTACCACTGGCATTTTCACAGAATTAGAACAAAAAATTTCACATTTTGCATAGAAACACAAAAGATCCCTAATAGCTAAAGCAATCTTGAGAAAGAAAAATGGAGCTGCAGGAATCAGGTTCCTGGACTTCAGACTATATTACAAAGCTACAATAATCAAGACAGTATGGTACTGGCACAAAAACAGAAATATAGATCAATGGAACAAGATAGAAAGCCCAGAGATTAACCCATGCATATATGATTACCTTATCTTTGATAAAGGAGGCAAGAATATACAATGGAAAAAAGACAGCTTCTTCAATAAGTGGTGCCAGGAAAACTAGACAGGTACATGTAAAAGAATGAAATTAGAACACTCCCTAACACCATATGCAAAAATAAACTCAAAATGGGTTGAAGACCTAAATGTAAGGCCCGATACTATAAAACTCTTAGAGGAAAACGTAGGCAGAACACTCTCTGACATACATCACAGCAAGATCCTTTTTGACCCACCTCCTAGAGAAATGGAAATAAAAACAAAAATAAACAAATTGGACCTAATGAAACTTAAAAGCTTTTGCACAACAAAGGAAACCATAAACGAGATGGAAAGACAACCCTCAGAATGGGAGAAAATATTTGCAAGTGAAGCAACTGACATAGGATGAATCTCCAAAATTTACATGTAGCACATGCAGCTCAATATCAAAAAACAAGCAACCCAATCCAAAAATGAGCAGAAGACCTAAATAGACATTTCTCCAAAGAAGTTAGACAGATTGCCAACAAATCCTTGAAAGGATGCTCAACCTCACTAATCATCAGAGAAATGCAAATGAAAACTACCATGAGGTATCACCTCACACCAGTCAGAATGGCCATCATTAAAATATCTGCAAACAATAAATGCTGGAGAGGTTGTGGAGAAAAGGGAACCCTCTTGCACTATTGGTGGGAATATAAATTGATACAGCCACTATGGAGAACAGTATGGAGGTTCCTTAAAAAACAAAAAATACAACTACCATACGACCCAGCAATCCCACTGCTGAGCTTATACCCTGAGAAAACCATAATTCAAAAAGTGTCATGTACCCTAATGTTTATTGCAGCTCTATTTACAACAGCCAATACATGGAAGCAACCTAAGTGTCCATCAACATATGAATGGATAAAGAAGATGTGGCACATATGTATAGTGGAGTATTACTCAGCCATAAAATGAAACGAAATTGAGTTTTTTGTAGTGAAGTGGATGGACCTAGTGACTGTCATACAGAGTGAAGTAAGTCAGAAAGAGAAAAATAAATTCCATATGCTAACACATATATATGGAATATAAAGAAAAAAACAGGTTCTGATGAACCTAGGAGCAGGACGGGAATAAAGATGCAGATGTAGAGAATGGATTTGAGGATACCAGGAGGGGGAAGGGTAAGCTGGGGCAAAGTGAGAGAGTGGCGTGGACATATATACACTACCAAATGTAAAATAGCTTGCTAGTGGGAAGCAGCCACATAGCACAGGGAGACCAGCTTGGTGCTTTGTGACCACCTAGAGTGGTGGGACACGGAGGGTGGGAGGGAGATGCAAGAGGGAGGAGATATGGGGATATATGTATATGTATAGCTGATTCACTTTGTTATAAAGCAGAAACTAACACACCATTGTAAAGCAATTATACTCTACTAAAGGTGTTAAAGAAAAATGAATTAATGAAGAAATGTATAAATAAAACAACAATCCCTTGTCATTTCATTATTTAAACATTTGATTGTTTATAAATTAGGGTATATGTTTCCAGTCTTCCAGAATAATTTCAGTTATGTATTATTTTATTTTTGACAAAAGTGAGATTGTACTATTTGTTGTTTGCTTTTATCACTTAGTATATTGTGAGCATATCTTTCAAAGCCAGGGAATAGTTCCCTTGATATCATTCTTGATGAATATATAATATTTCATCTTATAGAAGCACTATACCTTATTTAATCTCCCATCATAGTCTTACTTTGTTTTTGTATTATAAGCAACACTGTGTTAACACTGAAACTATAACTTTGAACATTCCTTAAATCTCCCTTTAGGTCTAATTACTGCAATTGCCATGTCAAAGGGCATGGACATTTTTAAGGCTTCTTCAACATATCGCTGATTCCAGAAAGGTTTGGATTATAGCCAAAGTTGGATATTTTCATACCTTTCAGTCTTTGCCAACTAGATGGATGGATAGTCTTGTCTTAATTTTCATTTCTTTGGTACGAGTTCTTGAGCTTGAACAGAATGCAAAGATGAATTAGACATGGTCTCCACTTGTGAGGAGCTTGTCCAGATAATGGATGAATGTTAGTAAATATTAAGATAAATATATACTTTCAGTAAAACATAACATACTTCCTATTTTATGCAGCTGCTCTCCTGTCTTCTGGATGAGAAAGGGTTGCAAGGATACTATAAGACAGACCCACCCCAATCTGACAGTGAAATGTTAATTGAAAGTCCATTTGCTAAAAATTCTGAGATGTGCAAATGCAGAACATGACCACATTAACATTTCAACATGACTTTGTTTCACTGTTGGTTTTTTTTTTTTTTTTAGCTCTCTGGTTGTAGTTTTCTTGATGCATCATGATTAAACCCTGGTGAAGGGTAGTTTGTGACTGTGAATAGCAGCTGAATGGGAAACACCAGATTGTAAGTGTAAGGCTTGTTATCAGATATTAACCACCCTGGACTTGCCTAGGGAGTGAGCGATGGACAGCAGCAGTTGCAGCAGCTATAGAACATTCCAGACTTTGAAATGTCAGTTACTAGAGCAGTCTCTAATACCAACTGCCTTGTACTGAGCAACCTATCAATATGGCATTTTCTCTGCATTTGTTGTCCCATTTCATTGACACAGCTCTGTGATGTAGTGATTATCCCATTACTAGACCTGAGAAAACAGAGGCTCAGAGAGATTAAGTATCTTGCCTACACTGTATAGGGAGCAATTTATAAAATCAGTATTTTAAATGACATTTGTCTGACAAATAGCCTCTTTCTACCATGTAGTATATACTAGCAGTACGATAGATAACCTAGGTAAATCAGACTGTCATTTTTGCTCAGACTATAGGGATAGAACCTTGGTATGCCTCTGCTTTTCCTAGCTGTCGAATCTGGTTTTTGAATTTTGTTTTTAATGGCTTTGAAGACGAATCTTTAATTATGAACAAAGACTTTTGACTCACTCTGGGTTTCAAAATATTTTATTTTTGTGGTATCCATGAAGTTAAAATTGAAGTGATGAGATTTGAGTTAATTAGAGCAAATACCCCTTATTAACTCGATCATTGTTCACATGAGGATTTGCATCTCTGCTTCTTCTTGCATTAAGGTGATGTCTGTGGCATTGAGCTGAAATGACAGCTTGCAACATGAACTCTGCTAAAGGTTTTCTAGCAATAATTTATTAGAGATAATAATAAAATGGCATTGCCCCTTTAAAAAGTATTTAAGTTTCCAGCTGAGAATAAACATAATAAAAAGTAGACTGATATAGGCAGCTTAATCTTAAGTATTGGGCTGAATAAAATGAATAGTCATAGAAAGATGACTCAAGCTTCTCCCTCATTATAAGATCCCTTGAAACGAGCAGAAAAAACGGGGAGAGGGCACTCACACAAATTTGAAATCCTCAAACTCCTCAATACTGTTTTCTAATACCCTGAGACTGGGTTGCACATTGTTCTCATCTGTGACAGCCACACTGAGAAAAATTTTAGAGTATTCCAATACTGGCCCCACCCTGAGACATTCTGCAGGCATCATTTGTTTTTTTAAAGCATCCAAGATGACACTAATGCAGAGTCAGGGTTGAGAACCACTGCAAAAACGCAATACAGCGTTATGTAAGGTTTGGACGTCAGTAGACGCTGCCTAATTCTGGGCTGTAAGGCCGCGCAGACTCACTTGCACTGCGGAAAAATCCGAGCTGTTACCTGAAAAAACCTTGACCATCTGTAGTTTGAATAGGAGGGAAGCTGCAGTGAGGCCTGGAGCTATTGCCCCCTCCTGGTAGCTTTTAAAATAACTACAGAAAGTGGTGCAGCTGTTCTAAACCATTTTTGGAGAATGTTTAGTTTTAAAAGGCTAGTTTTTAAGTCCTAATAAGATTTTCTAGTTGGAATTATTATTAAGATTTATTGTAATTTTAGCATGATTATAACACAAATTCAGGCCAGTGGTTTAAAGTATAATTCCTCTCTCCTGGTCAAAACAGTTGATGGTTCTCTCCATCTCTTTCCTCCTCAAGAACCAAACCAATCACACCTTTGTTGAAATCAATCTGAAGCAGTTAGTTTGCCTTTGTCTTTGTCTTGTATGACGTGACATCATATTTTTGTGAATTGAACTTGATATTATACCTTTCTCCTTGGAATTTGTACCTGTCCTTCCCCCAACCCCAACCTTTTTTGCTTGCTTTGTTTTCTTTTTACTTTGGCTCTGGAATATACTTCTGTGTGAGCCTCTTTTCAAATGAGTTTCAAAGTCAATTGGGCCAAGTTAGTTGTTATTCAAGTAGTAGACATTTCCTGTTTCAGTTACTTTTGTCACATAGTCATGGCCAATATCATGATTTCCAAGCAGAAATATATATACAAGTGCAGATCTCTGGTCCACTACATTTTCTGCAAATTCAAGATAATGAGGCAATTAGAAACATTCTTATTCAATGGTAGTGGTATTACTGCTCTGAATATAATCTGAGCACATAATCCAAGTGGGCATTTCAGTTTTTTTGAAGTTACTTTTCTAGTGAGTGAGCATCTGGCACATTCCTCCTGTTATTCAGGCAGGCTCCTGTGGACCAGACATTGAAGAAGATGGAATATGCATAGGGGTCCAAAAGTCATATTATAATTTCTCATTTTGTTAGTAAATGTTTCCTACCTTGACTTTCCCATTATTTCAACTGATATCTTCACACATTTCACCTGCATTTCTTTTAGCCTTAAAATTTATGATATTGATGGGCACTGTCAAACAGCTGCTGTCTTATGTATTAGAGACAGGTCGGATTAAAAATAGATGTAAACATGAGATCCAAAACACAAAAAGGTGGCTACAAGAAGCTCCAGGGTAATGGAAACTGGTGACAGGAATTCCCCAGACAACTGTTATACAATAGGCCCTGGGAGCAATCAGAATTCCCAGAGGAGATCAAAAGGCTCTGGTGGAGAAGTCTTCAGGACACTGATAATAATAAAGTACAAAATATATTTGAGCATATTGAGAGAATATTTATATAATCAAAGAAATGTGCTGGTTGAGGTGAAGAAAAATATAACAAAAATCAAGACAATCATTAACTGAAACAAAAACCAAAGCCCTCTGGTCAGGAAAGGAAACATAACCAAAGAAGACTATGAGGGTGGATTGAGACTAGCTTTTAGCATAGTCAAATAGTTTAAACATTGAACTGATTTATGATATAATAGTGATAGAATGTAACTAAGGTTGGGGGATAAGGAGAAGTATGCTTCTGTGTAGGGGATGTGGGGCAGGTTTGGTGAAAGAAAGTTGAATCCTCATTATCCACAAGAGAAGGTCGGTAGATAATGCTGGCATTAGACAAGGTCCAAGCAGGAGAGAAAAACACCACTTATTTGAACAGAGAGAATTTAAAATAATTTTTAAACTAGGTACTTAACTAGTCATTTTAGCTAGTTAACTGAAAGAGTCGGAAGAGAATTCTGAGATATCATGCAAGTAGCAAATAAAGGAAGTAGCTATCACCTCTACAGCTGGTGGAACAAAAGGAAAGAGGCCAAATGATCATAAATTCAAAGCTTAGAGGAGGATCCTCCTCCAGCTGAAACAGACGTCTGAGGAAGAGGCACTTCTCTGCCAGTGTTGGTGTCTCTGAGCTCAAAGGTGTAGCCTTTGTGGGAGCTGTGAAAGTGGCCAATAAAATCTCTCTTCAAGAGGGGACTTGCTGTCAGAGTACATTTGGCTGACAGGTTCGAACTTAGGATGCCTTCAGTAGAAAGTTGCCTCAGACTGGGTACAGCTCTGAGAAAGTCTCAGCCAGCCTCACAGGGAGCTCTAATACAAAGACTGCTCATGGAGGGCTCCTGCACTGGTCAGCTGGTCAGAAATTATGGATTCTTGCACACTGTGATGTTCAGTCATTGGCTGGGGGTTGCCTAGGAAGCCCATATACTGCAGCACTAACTTCTAATGCCTTTCCAGTTATTGAGTAGGCAAGTGGATATATGAATGTGTTGTTCATAAAAGAAGTGTAAAGTGGAGATATAAATTTAGGAGTTATTAGCACACTGATGATGTTTTGCATCATGGGAGTAGAGTTAGATATATAATGTGTTGAACTCTGAGATAGAGCAACCATTGAAATAGGAGAGAAATCAGAACTGTGTGATGTCTGAAAGCCAAGGGAAGGATGGAGTGGCCCGCTCTGTCAAATGCTGGTAAGAGGTGGAATAAACAAAGAACAAAAGCATGATCATTGAGCCAGTTGAGGGGGCCTTGGAAGAAAATATAGACCACTCTTTGGAGATGCTTTGCTGTAAAGATAATTTGGAGGTACCTGGAGAGGGTACCCATGGGGCCCAAAGTGTTTCTATTTTAAGGGTTTTTATTTTTTAATTTAAGGAGAAATATCTTAGAACATGAGAAAAATTTGTTGATGGGAATGATCCAGGAGGAGGGAGAAATATGTGATACAGGAGAGAAAAGGATAGTTGCAGGACCATAGCCCTTGGGTAAGGACCAGGTGTTCAGGATTCAGTGCACAAATGGAGTGGTTGGTCTTATTTTGGATTTATATCTTTCACTGTAATAGGAAAGAAGTCAGAGTATATGAGTACAGATGCAGGCAGATAAGGAGATGTGTGTTGGAAGCTTGTGGATGTTTTGTTCTGATTGTTGTTTCCTTAGTGAAATAGGATTTAAAGAAGAAGTGTTAGAGATTTGATTAGAGAGGAGAGAGGGATAATGAATAGTCTAGGGAAACCTAGAAGATTGCAGAGATGTTCAAGTGTACCTACCTTGTACTCAAATATTTCATTGTCTTTGGAAAATCATTTCCAGAGGTAAAATTGAAGCTTGGAAAGTCAAATGCCTTATCCAAAGTTAAACATCTATGTAGCAGCAGAATATGAACTCAAGTTCAGGTCCCTTGACTCTTTTTCCAGTACTCTTTCTGATTAAACATTTCTGTGTATTTCACTTGTGTGTTCACGATAGTCTTTTCTTTCCACATGCTCAGAGTCCTGCTTAGAATAGACCTTTTGATGTGGAAGAGGCCCTCTCCCAATGCACTGCTCTGAAGCATAGCCAGTCTTGCAAAAGAACAGAAATCTTTCTCCAAGGAGTGGTTCTGTAAGCAGAAACTCTACAATAACTTGCCCCTCATATGCATTTCAAACACAAAGTAAGCAAAAGACCCCAGAACTGGAATGCATCCTGAACAGATGAGTGAACTGAGATATTTTAGGGGTGGTGAGTTTGACAGTTATTGACCAGTACTAAATCATGTATGAGGAACAACAGGATGTAAGACAAAACATTTCAGATATAAAAGGGGACATGAATATTCACTGTCGCAGAGTTATTCTGTGTTTAGGAAGGACATGTTCTAAAAATGCGAGGTAATGCATGCAATATAGTCCGTACTGGGCTTTCAAGGATGGAGAGGAATTGAGGAAGTGAAGATATTTTAGGGTGACAGATACTTTGAAATCACATCATACCCATTCCTTATTTATTTAATTTATTTATTTATTTAAATTTAAGAAATATTTTATTTTAGAATACATAGATATAGATTTATTAAAAAGTTGTGAAAATAGTGCAGAGTTCCTGTATACCTCTCATCTAGGTTTCACTATTTTGAGCACGTTACATTACTGTGATACTTTTGCTACAACTAAGTAATCCCCATCCTTATTTAATAGATGAGAAATATGAGGCCCAGAAAATGTAAGAACATTCACAACAGTCACAAAAGCTAATTGGAAGAAAAACTAGAGCTAGAAACCTGAGTTCAGCACTCTTATTTCAGTGTTTATTCCAATGGAGTATGCACTGTTTAGGGGGAAAAATATGAAATGTGTGTTTAGCAACCTGTATGTATGTGAATATGCATGTGTAGGTAGTTCAGAGGCTCTGACCACAAGTGTGGTATCCTAAATATAGGTCAGTGACAACATTCTTTGAATCTCTGTTCTGCTCCATGTTAGCTATGCCACTGTGAGTAGATTCCTTCTCTTTGAGCATTGGTTTCCTCATCCATAAATTGGGGTTGCTCATATCTAATTTGTAGGCTTGTTAGAAAAATCAAATGAGATTATGCAAAAGCTTCTAGCCCATTTTTTTGGCAAATATTTTGGTGCTCAGGAAATGTTACCTCCTTTCCCCTTTTCCTTTTCCTATTTTGTAGTGAAGGGATGGAGTAGATAGGCAAGTGTTTGCACATGTGTAGTGAAGCAGGCCTGCTGTTCCTTTTGCCAAGGGTATATCTGTGGGAGGGTTTTTTTTCCCCAGAAAATAAGTTTTCCTAAAGAGTAAGAGAATGTTGAATCCCTACTTTTTGAACTCTTCCCTGGGTAGGCATCCAGATATGGAGAGAAATATCTGAAGGAGCTGGTATTTTGAAAGTGTAGCAAAGGACATGAGTGGCCTCTTTATACCAACAAGAAGTGAATCCCAAGCCTGACCATGAAAATCATGTCAAAAACTTAAAAGATAAGATTACTGGCATCTAATTTCATATGCATGGGATTGATATTTCTGAGGGTGAGACCAAGGAATCTGTATGTTTTATAAAACTCTTCAGATTAACACATGATCTAAGGGGACTTCTTGTTCAAAATGACAAGTATTTGCGAGCCATATTTGATAATTGCCTTTTGTACTGCAAACCACTGTGTGTGTGTGTGTGTGTGTGTATGAAGAGCAGTTGGGCCAGACGGAGATTGAGGCAGCAAGAGATTGAGCTGGAGATAAAGAAAAAGAGATAAAGGTAGAGCTTGAGACAATTAGAGACATAGAGAGTGCCCCTAGTCTATTTCTAGAAGAAATTAGAATTATATGGGTACTTATGGATATAAGGAGGACTTCCTCAATAAGGAAATGAATCTGGCTCATTCATAATATGAAAACCAGCCAGTTCTTAGGAGATGAATTTTGTGGCTGCCAAACTAATTTTCTGTTGTGAATACAGGATGGAGTTTTGTATATTGGACGTTAAGTCACCAGAGACGTTTCCTTATCCTCATTGCAATATCTTGGTCATGCCAAGCTGCTCAGAGAGATGACACAACTGGTAGTTAGTAGAGAGAATCCTGTGGGGCATTTACTGGAAGATACATTTCCTTCCATTTTTGGAATTACATTTTGGAAGTACAGTACATGATTTTCAGTAATTCTGGACAAAGTGGGCTTCTTATGCAGCAAACAAACATCCAAATGTGCTTACTGACAGTCAACTGTGGTTAGGTAGGGTCTGTTGAATTCAATTTATTTTGAAAGTTGAAGGGTTTTCAGAAGCCTATGGAGAGCAAATTACAAATCCTTTGACTTCTTTCTCATGTTCAGACCAAAGGATTTCATCAAATAGCACACTATGTTATTTTTTCCCTGTTTTCACAAAGCAGCAATAATGTGTTCTTTTCAAGGCAAGCTAGGACTAATTAATATGTTCTCTGCAAATTGCATTCAAATGAATGACATTTTCTTCATATTATGTTAACTTGAATACATTTGGTATGTCACTAATTCTTCAAGTGCAATGCATCTTTGAAAAAATCTATTTTTGGAATTCTTGTTACAGTGTTCAGACACATATATTAACCACTTGTTTGCAATTAAAGTGATAGTTAACAGATAATGAGCAGTTTAGATTTAGAAGGAAGGTTTGTTTGCTAATTTGTTTTCTTTCCCCAGCATTTGTATTCAGGGCATGTCTTAAAAGTCAAGGCACATGTTTGTGACTCTAGTCCCTTAACTCCTTCCCTCTCCCCTAATTTTAGTCTATTCTATTAGCCAATTCATGGCTTCATTTCAATCCCTTGCCTGTCTGGACCCTGTATTTGATCACTTTACAAGCAAGTTCTGGAACTCCTATATTCTCTTGTCCCTTTGTCCTGTTGCCCACCTCTGCAAGAGTCCAAGATGCTGAATAAATTCAACTACTTATTCACCAACTTTGCTGCAATACTTCTCAGCGTTTGGGGGGTGGGGAATCACATACCCTTGTGCCCTTGGCTGATTACAGTATTAATGCTCTGTGGTGACCTAAATGGGAGGGAAGTCCAAAAGGTGGGGATATATGTATATGTATGGCTGATTCATTTTGCTGTGCAGTAGAAACTAACACAACATTGTAAAGAAACTATACTCCAATAAAAAACTTAAAAAGGCATCCTGAAACTCAATGGCAATAACCTTTTATTTAGTTCATGATTCTGAGTGTCAGCAATTTAGTTCAGGCTCAGCTAAGAGCTTCTTCTGTCCTTGGCTGTGCTCTCTCACGCATCTGAGGTCAGCTTCGTGTCATTAAGATGCCCCTGCTTCTGGGTGTTGGCTGGCTCTCAGCTGGGGTAATGGAGGGTGGAGAGCAACCAGACCTTCTGTCTCTCATTATCTATCAGAGTAGTCTGGCCTTGTTCACATGGTGGCAGAAGAGTTCCAAGAGGGAGAGTGGGATTCTGCCAGGTCTCTTGAAATCTAAACTCAGAACTTACCCTATGTCATTTACACCACATACTATTAGCCAAAATAAATCACAAAGCCAGTCAAGATTCAAAAAGTGGAGAAATATATTCCACCTTTTGATGGGAAGGGCTGCAATGTTACATTGCAAGGGGAGTGAGTATAGATAGGAGTGGAAGTTTGGGGCCAATTTTGCAGTTTGCCACATTACTGAAAACTGGAACCACTATAAATAGGTGGTTTCACAACTAGTTTTCCCCTACTGCTTAACAATGTTTTTGCTAATTCTTAGGCAGGCCCTGATCACCCTTCCCATGGCAGCTGGTTCAGAGCTTTAGCATTCTCCCTTAACCTCTCTCTATGTCTCTCATCCAAAATATAAGGCAGAAAGCCCCCTAGATCACAGAGAAAATAAAAGTGCTCAGTTGGGAACTCCATTAACTTCCCTCTACTTCTAAATGTAACTATAGCATAGTCATACCCTCTGGTCTCGGAGGAAAAAAAATATCCTTTTGTCTAAAATTAAGTCAGCTTGTGTTCTCTATCCCAAATCTTCCTGCATTCTCCATCAATAATCTTATTCCTGTGTATTCAGTTGGATCCACTGCTTCTGTCTCCCCAGTTTATCAATGTGCTTAAATCTCCTTCGTCTTAAACTCTCATGAGACTACCTTTTTTCAAACTACTACCCTTCCCATCTCAGCACTAGGACAAAACATCTTCAAAAAGCAGTCTACCAGAAACACAATGTAGTGAAAGGGAAAGAACATAATTTTTGAAGCTGGAAAGAAAGACTGGGAGAGAAAAATGTGAGCTTATTCCTCATACTTCTATCAGAAAGATAGAAAGAGAATGATGTTTTTCAATGAAAGCAAGGCTTTCTCAATAAAGAAATTGGTTTGGCCCCAGCATTCACTAACTGAATGACCTCTTGTGCAATTGTTTTAACCTCTCTGAGGGTGATTTTCAATATCTGTAAGTGCTGTTAGTAATATAACTCACAGATCTGTTATGAATATATATTTAAGGGTGCACACATCAGGCACATGATATATAAGATGCTGGTATTAGTATCAAAATGATGATTAGAATACTGCTTCTTCCTCAACTACTGTATGTAAACTGTTCCTAAGCTTATTGGTACATGCTAATTGTCAAAGCCAGTGGCTTATTTTTATTCCTCATTCAACTTGGCCTCTCTGCAGTGTTTAACACTGCCAATTCCCTTTCCATTCAAGAAATTCTCCTCTTCCGTTTTCATATATGGTACCATTTTTTGGTTTTCTTTTTACCACTCTGACCATACTTTTCAATGAACTTTGCTTGTTACTTCTCATTACCAATTCCTCAAATTTTGGAGTTTCCCAGGGATCGTTACTGGGTTCTCTGATCGTATGTATAAACACTCAACCTAGATTATCCAAATTGTTCTCATGGCTTCAGTTACCATCAATAAGCTAATGGCTGTCCAAACACCAGCTCATATTCTATACTAAGTTCTAGACTCATATATCCAGCTACCTACTTTACATATCCAACTTAATATTTCAAAAGCTCTCTTGACTTAATATTCTAAAACAGAAGAAATTATCTTCTATCCTAAACATGACCTTCTTCCTATATTATTGAACTTGATTAGTAGTGTCACCCATTCATTCAGTCTCACAAGCAACAAACCTCACATGAACTTCCACTTTGCTTTCTTTCATCCTACTCTCATTACCAATTCCTGTGTTTTCTACCTGAAATATCACCCAAATCTGACCTCTGCTTTCCCTCCTCATTTCCAGTGCCATATTCATGCAGACTTAGGTAATATATAAAAGTCTGGACAGCAATTTAAATCAATGGGGAAAAGCTTCACCAAGCTCATAGACGTGCTGGACAAACTGCCAAATCAAAACCACTATCTGTCTCACCCTGGACATTTCTGGAAATCTGCAGAAATGGGGGACAGTGTTCAGCTGCCTCAGCTCCCAAGTCACCTCTCCACCCCTGCTCTGCCCTCTGCCAGTCAGGAGGCCAGAGGCTCACCATCAGAGAGTACCAATGCCAGCCAGCCGGAAGCACTGCACGACTGAGCCCAGTGGCTTCCCCACGCCCTAGACCCTTGTCCGTTCGCTTGGGCAGGGCTGGGAACCCAGAGCTAGGACTTCGCAGGACCAGCCGGGTAAACTCGGAGTTGATCAGTGAGGCCCGGCAGACGGTGTAGACAGGAGAACTACAGGCTGGATGCAGAGCCCCTGGGCTGTGGCGACTAAGGCAGGGGGCCCACGCAGGCAGTCTCGCAAGACCAGTCTGTGAGTGCCTGTGTGTCTCTGTGCGCAGCACCATTCACTCCCAATTCTCCTTGACAAGCAGCGGTCAGGCTGCCCCAGGTCCGGAGCTGAGCGTCCCTGGGCTGTTTAGATGTCTGCGTGGCAGGTTCCAGCTGCGCTCTCTGGAAAGATGGGACTGGGTTGCAGAGATGAGCGCCCACTTAGTGGACGCTACGGGGTCGGAGGAGAGATCTGGGCGAGGGATTCAGCTAGCTCTTTTGCAAACATCTGTTCTGAGGCCCCAGCCCAAGTTTGTCAAGGTTTCCACATCTTTGCATATCGCTCGAAGGGCATGTCTTTGGCGCTCTGGGTCTCTCTGGGATATGCTTCCCCCTTTCTGCCACCTTCTCCTGCTTGGTGACAGCCTCGTCCCTTTTTACCTCGCTACCCCACCTCCCCCCTGCTATTTGGAAAGCACAGTGGCTCCCTGGCCAAGATGACTTCTAGGGGCTCCTTATAGCTCACCTTCATCCCTGACACCCCCTGAAGTCTGAGCTCTAGGAACTGGGGTTCTGGGAAGGGAAAGTTCTAGGGCATTCTTTTTCCCTCCCTCTGCTCTGGCACTTAAACCAGATGAGTTTGTCCACCACGATGACGGATGCAGGTTGCTGGTGTTTGTGTGTGTGTGTGTGTGTGTGTGTGTGTGTGTGTGTGTGTGTGTGTGTTGGGTTATATGGCGCGTGCACAGCATCTTGTTTGCAAATGACCCCACCCTGTTCCCCACTGCTTCACCCTTAAAAAGTCCAATTGGGGAGGCGAGGAGAACAGCTGTTTTTAGGGATTCTGCATTCTCAGCTGCAGCCGGTGCCGAGTCCCAGAGTGGCTTCCCCATTCGATGTCTCTGCACGCTCAGTGCCCCTGCCTTCCATCCCTTGCCTTAGCTTCCCACCTGGGCCAGCTGCTGTTTCTGACCACACTGGGGTCAAAGTTCTACATGAAGGTCTCTGGGAGCAAGTCAGGTGCAGAGTGATAGGGAGAGCCTCTGTCTTATGTTTCTTATCTTACAAGGGAATGTCTTACATTCCCCAAACCCTGGACACCATTCATCTGACCTGGCATCAGAGGGAAATCTGTCCCATAGCATGGCACTAGCAGGACAGCTGGGCATTAGGCAGGATGCCTAGGGTCAGCCCACAGTCCCTCTGTACTTCCTGGGCACTGCCCAGATTTGGTTTCTTCTGGTAGCTACCTTATCTAGACATCTCCCTTCCAGAGAGGGGACCTCAGAGTTCAAAAACTCTACCTGGGCTCAGACTCAATGCTCAACCAGAGATACGGGGATCTTCCCCACTTTGGGTGGCTCCCAGACTGGCTCATACGCTGGAAACCAAGCCTATTTCCAAACTGGGAAAAATGAGACTAGTCATGCTTCTTGGAGACTCTGGCCGAGGGAAATCCCTATGACTCCTCAAAGGCCTTCCTGAATACCTTCCCAACTTCCCAATGCTCCCACCTGCTTGGGACAGAGACTCCAGGACCCCACGTGGGCCGTTCCTAAACATTCCTCTTCTGGGGGCATCTGTAACTGTGGCTCTCAGCCCATCAATTGTGTGTCCTGGAGGCATTTATACATGTTTGCACAAGCGTCAGCTGCTCTGGTATTGCTGTGGGCAGCTCTTGTCAGTGGCTGCCTCCTTGTCCAGGCAAGTCACCCAGTGGACCTGCCCCAGGCCTGAACTTGAGCCTCCTGAGGGTCTTGCTTCTCTTTAGCCCAACCAGATTGCTCAGGTCCGAGGACCCCAGTATTTGTCATGGACCTCTGTGCGGGGGTAGGAAATGAAGGGGAGGAGCAGCTAAGGTCACCTCCCTGAAGCTGAAATGCTCACTGGAACTGAGGCCCACTCCCTCTTGCCTCTGCTGTTTCCAGAATTAACTAACACAGCCACCCAGAACTTTTTTCAAGGCCCAGTGGCATCTCCACAGGCTGATTTTTCCATTTGTTCACAAGCACCAGCTTGCAATTAAGGACGAGGCCTGAGGGACCTAGAGAGAAGCCCCAGCTTCCCCTGCGCCTTTGGAGTTTCTCTGCTTGTGGAACAGGGCTCCTTGGGGCCTCCCTAGGTCCCACGTCACCTGCTCTTGCCTTCTCCCTCTTTGCCCACGTCTTTGCTGCCGCCTTCCTCAGTCACCACTGTAGCCAGTCCAGCCTCTCTCTGCCCTCTCCTCTGGCTATACTGCCCTGAATTGTTTAGAAGCCAGCTTTAATTTGCAGACATTTCCATCCAGAAGGAACCAAACCACTGCTTTCCCTGCTGACCTCAATCCTTATTCACTGAAGTATTCGGAGGAGGTCATGCTCATTCATATTTTGCAAGGGAAATAAATGTGGTATGTGTATTTACATCGTAATTGCCAGCTCCACCTGTGACTCATCCTATGGAATCCACACAACACAGATTGTGTGCACATGTCTGATCACATCTTCATGCAGGTGCCTGGTGCCTGATGGTGAGTTGTTCCTGTCTCTGCCTTACTTTCATCAAACACTTACGTACACAGGCTTCCCAAATGTAACAGTCCACAGGGTAATGATTCACTAGAAAACATTGACCTTGCCTTCTTTGAAGGGCATGTGGATTTGTACACTGAATTTTACCCAACTCTTCCTGGCCACAGGTCTTTCATAAAATGTGTGTCCCCTTGCAGGGGAACACCCTTGGCCTTATGTGGGGACATCTCCACATTTCACCATCCCCAGAGCGAAGCTGGAAATCAAAGTCTCCACATAAATAACTACAAAGCTTTCCACACGATGTGGAAACATAAGATCCCCACATTAGCCTGCTTGTTGCAAACTATGTTCAATGCCATAAAATTACAATAAAATTAAAAATATTTGAATACTCAGAATTATTTTACATGGATTTGACCTGTGTATAGGGAAGAAAAAAATATTTATTTAATCATTTTAATTATTTGATTTGTGATCAAGTTCCTCCCAGTTTGTTGTTTTATAAACCTAAAGAAACAAACTTTCTTTTTATATACCTACAACTGTTCTCAAACTGCATTTTTACATACCAAATTTAACAAATATGCTATGATACAGCTGTTTTGTCTCATTCTTTATTTTATTTTATTCTCCCCCTTCTGTATTGAAATCTTGAAATGTACTGGAAATTTACTTCTATCAATTTAAGACTGAGGGATAGTGGGTATCATGATGCTTGTGGTAAAGGACACATTTGTAGATAATTTTGTGATTTGGGACTTTGGGATATTCAGATAGGGTAAGGTAAGCTTAAACTTAGTTCTCTTCCATAAAACAGGGCTTATAATGGCACATATTTCATAAGATCGTTGTGAAGATTAAATGTGATAATGTGTATAGTTAATGATCTGGCATGATGCCTAACAAATAGTAAGTAATCATTAAATGTTAGCCAAACAAACAAAAACAAGAAACAAAAACAAACAAACAAACAAACAAATCAAACAATAACCTTCTTGATTTTTTTCATTTCTATTTTTTTTCAAATAAAAGAATAATCAGGGTGATGGAGGAACACGAATTCCTTCATACACTACAGTAGTTGCCAGTGAAGTCCAGGGGAGAATAGTGTATGTGAAAGCATGAGAAAGAAAGGCTTACAAGATTAATATGTGTCTGTGCATTTGCTTTTTTGAACTTGGTATGTTTTAGGAGATAGTGCTTTTTTTTTTTTTTTCCTTGCGTTATGCGGGCCTCTCACTGTTGTGGCCCCTCCCATTTGCGGAGCACAGGCTCCGGACGCGCAGGCTCAGCGGCCATGGCTCACGGGCCCAGCCGCTCCGCGGCATGTGGGATCTTCCCGAAACGGGGCACGAACCCGCGTCTCCTGCATCGGCAGGCGGACTCTCAAGCACTGCGCCACCAGGGAAGCCCCAGATAGTGCTTTTTAAAGTATGATTTTTAAAGTGTCTTACTTGTATTAATTACTTCCTTGTATTAAAATCAGTTGGGGGCTGCCTATTAAAATGCAAATTTCTGAGGCTGAGCCTAAACTTTAGTGAAAATCTTTGGGGATTGGAACCAGGAATCTGCATTTTAATAAGACTTCCAGGTAGTTTACATGCACACTAAAACATGAGACTGCTACTTTAGTTTAAGTTTATGCATTCATGAGGATCTAGTCTAAAATTCATAAAGTAGAAGAAATACTTATTAAGTGTATATCTGCTGTCAGATTTGCCCAGTAGCCAAAAATTCAAATATAACATAATCCTCAAAAATAAGTTGGCTCTGTCAAAAGCAAATGAAAAATGAATGAAATCCAATAAGAAGTTTTAGGTAATAGAAGATCAAAAAGCCAAGCATAAAGAAAATAGTTAGAAAATGTATTAAAAAACACAGCATGAAAAAAAAACTGT
>NW_006781519.1:1727131-1729539 GCF_000442215.2 Lipotes vexillifer | reverse complement strand
GTAGGGAAAAGACTTGAGATATTTGTATGGAAAGGAAAATGATTAAATGATACATTTCTATCTTCAAGATAGATTTTTAACAAAACAGAAAGATCACCTTAACTGGCAGGAAGCTCAAACACTGAAGGAACATGTAAGCTTGTAAATGAGGTTGTCAGAACACTCACAATGGTGGAGTTTACAGTAAGATGGGTGTACATATATGTTGAAGGGCTGGACAGGATCCATTTCGGAGGGTAAGAGTTGGGCTGGAAAGTTTTACTCTTTCAAACTGAATTCAGGAGTTTATCAAAGTACACTGATACCTGGTTCTGTTACCTCTTTTGTTCCCGACATGTTTCTTAAGATGCTTCTTATAGGCTGGAAAAGAGACATACATAAACAAGTAGAAAACCATACAAGTCAGTGAATAATCAGGTCTTGGGTTGTATGGTTCAAGGTCTATAAAATACAGGAATTCAGAGAATAGTTTTAGATATATATATATATATTTCAAAATGAAGCTGCTTTCTGCTAACCAGTTGCAGTCCTGATCTGATCATGTTATATTTAGCTTGAAATGTATTATATCCATGTTCCCTTTCACTTAATAATAATAATAATAATAATAATAATAATAATAATAATAATAGCTAACACTGAGTAAGGAATACACTTTGGCCCTGCTTTGTATGCTTTATTACACACACTGTCTCATTTAATCTCTACAATAAGCCCCAGAATTAGGTCCTATTATATACATGATTTGACAAATAAGAAACTTTAGGGCACATTTTATAGATACATAATTTGCCAAAGTTCAGACAGTTAGAAGGTGGTGGAGCCAGCCCTAAAACTCAAATATTTTGATTCCAAAATCTATGCTCCTAACCACTACCATACAGCCTATCATGAAGTTGTGCATTTTGTTGAGGTTTCTACACATATTTCTGTCTTTACTGAATTTCCACATACATACACTGCAAACTTCAAACATTCTGTTATGTTTCTTTCTGTTGTTTGATCCTGGCACATCCAGAGTTCTCAATAAATATTGTGTGTGATGAAACAATGCCCCATTATCTTCAGACTTCTGTTAAACTAAGTTATATCCTTCAGTACAACGAATATAATTGACTACTGTCCTGAAACTAATAGAATTAAACATAACATGAAGGAGAGTAAACTGTTTAGTTATGTTATATATTGTATCCCCATTGAGAAAGCAAGAGAGTACAGATTCAATTAAAAGCAATTGCTCTCTCACTTTCATATTGACTGTGTTCTATTTGTAATTAGGCAATACAGCATGACTTGATCATGGCATAACTGAAAGAACAATCAATTCTCTGTAATAAACTAGAAAAACCAAGGCTGGCTTATGGATCAGGACTGTTCTGTAGTGAAGTGAATATAAGATTCCAGCATCCCTATTAAAAACCTATAGTACATGATGAATGTAGTTAAGACACTTGTTTTACCCCCCTGCTTTCCCTGATTTGTGGTAATTGAGTGTTCCATAAATAGAAGAAAAGCCTAATCCTCTGGAAAGTAGCACATGATGAAGAGTATAAAGTTATTACAAAATGCATAAGAGAAACTAATTAATACCATCCAATCATACCTACACAGGATTCAAGTGAGCAAAAAAGAAAGAAAAGAAAAATAAAAAGAAACAAATGAAAGCACTGGTCAACTGGTCATGAAATTACCAACACCAAAAATAAAGTTTTAAATGTTATACATTATGTTTTAGTCATAGTACTGTCCAATTGAAATAGAACATGAGTTATGTATGTAATTTTACATTTTCTAGTAGTTGCCACTTTAAAAAATGTAGAAAGAAACTGGTGAAATTCATTTTTTTTTTTTTTTTTTTTGCGGTACACGGGCCTCTCACTGTTGTGGCCTCTCCCATTGCGGATCACAGGCTCCGGATGTGCAGGCTCAGTGGCCACGGCTCATGGGCCCAGCCCCTCTGTGGCATGTGGGATCTTCCCGGACCGGGGCACGAACCCGTGTCCCATGCATCGGCAGGTGGACTCTCAACCACTGTGCCACCAGGGAAACCCTGGGGAAATTAATTTTAAGAACATATTTGGGGGGGCGGTGGAAAGATGGCGGAGGAGTAAGACGCGGAGATCACCTTCCTCCCCACAGGTACACCAGAAATACATCTACATGTGGAACAACTCCTACAGAACACCTACTGAATGCTGGCAGAAGACCTCAGACCTCCCAAAAGGCAAGAAACTCCCCACGTATCTGGGTAGGGCAAAAGAAAAAATTAATTAAAAACAGAGACAATAGAATAGGGACGGCACCTGCACCAGTGGGAGGGAGCTGTGAAGGAGGAAAGGTCTCCACACACTAGGAAGCCCCTTCGCGGGCAGAGACTGCGTGAGGCGGAGCGGGGAGCTTCGGAGCCG